>NC_087219.1:360146-384888 GCF_015104395.2 Macrobrachium nipponense | reverse complement strand
GAGTAACCATTTAGTACAAAATCTTCAAGTTAAGTAATAGAGAGAGAGAGAGAGAGAGAGAGAGAGAGAGAGAGAGAGAGAGAGAGAGAGAGAGAGAGCTTTAGCCTCTCTTTACAGCACGTTTACAAATCTAAGAATGAATCTCTCTTCTATGGGAACTAACTGATTTGCGAAATCTGACCCACAACGGCCTGAATGGCTACGAACCATTTTGAACCGATACACTACTATTATAATAATCTTATGGATTCTTCTTCAAAACGGGAAATAGAGAGAAAGCGGGATTACAACTATAAGTAACCTTTAATATTACACGGTTTTAGAACATAACTCCTAACAAGAAAGATATAATTATTGAATACTATCATAAGCACAGAAGTGTCGTCTTTTCCCGTGACAATGACGTCACAGCTGTTTTGGATCAGATACAACTGATCTCATCT
Organism: Macrobrachium nipponense; assembly: GCF_015104395.2. NCBI lineage: Eukaryota > Metazoa > Arthropoda > Malacostraca > Decapoda > Palaemonidae > Macrobrachium > Macrobrachium nipponense. The sequence continues at coordinate 384,445 of NC_087219.1, read as the reverse complement.
CCCAATTAAATTACTTACAAGTCAACCAATTCTATTTTGACAAATGAGAGCGATAACGAGTTAATTCATCAGTACTAATAATAAAGAGTTTTCACAATAAAGGAATCTTTAATTACTAAAATGAAACGAAAGATATCGTTTCATAGAAAGATCTAGAACGGTCTTACGAAACATCACGTGGTTTCTGAACAATGAATCAACACAGTGGCTGGTCCAATACGGGAGAGACTCCACAATATATATATATATAATATATATCTATATATATATATATATATATATATATATATACACATATAATATATATGTATATATACGTACTATATATATATATATTATATATAGATGGTATCTATATACATAATATATAATATATATAGATATATATAATATATATATATATATATATACATATATATAATATACGTATATATATATATAATATATATATATATATAATATATGATATATAAAATATATATATATATATATATATATCGAGCTACAATGTCCTTTAATATCTAATTCGCTCTACCTCGGAATTAATATATTTTCATATATGCTTAACCGAAGGGGAATTTTTTTCTCGATAATAGATTTACCTGTACTTGGGCGCGAACGCAGGTACATTATAAATCCAGGAATGTCAGTGGAAGCTATAACCACCCAACCACCGCGAGAGGCTTAAAGGTATATGTCGTCTCTCACCTCAAATACTTTCTCGCGCTGAAGTATTCGTTGGTTTGGAGACAACATCAAACACCCCCCGCCTCGACTCCGGTAGTTAAGTAGCGCTTTTGACAACACGTAGCATTTTACATAATTCATATCACATTACCGTGATTCATATACATATATCGAGCTACAATGTCCCTTTAATATCTAATTCGCTCTACCTCGGAATTAATATATTTTCATATGTGCTTAACCGGAGTCTCCAAACCAACGAATACTTCAGCGCGAGAAGTATTGAGGTGAGACGACATATACCTTTAAAGCCTCTCGCGGTGGTTGGGTGGTTATAGCTTCCACTGACGTTCCTGGATTTTATAATGTACTTTCGTTCGCAGCCCCCAAGTACAGGTAAATCTATTATCGAGAAAAAATTCCCCTTCGGTTAAGCATATATGAAAATATATTAATTCCGAGGTAGAGCGAATTAGATATTACGATTGTAGCTCGATATATGTATATGAATCACGGTAATGTGATATGACTTATGTAAAATGCTACGTGTTGTCAAAAGCGCTACTTAACTACCGGAGTCGAGCGGTTGATGTTGTCTCCAAACCAACGAATACTTCAGCGCGAGAAGTATTTGAGGTGAGACGATATATACCTTTAAGCCTCTCGCGGTGGTTGGGTGGTTATAGCTTCCACTGACGTTCCTGGATTTATAATGTACCTGTGTTCGCGCCCAAGTACAGGTAAATCTATTATCGAGAAAAAATTCCCCTTCGGTTAAGCATATATGAAAATATATTAATTCCGAGGTAGAGCGAATTAGATATTAAAGGACATTGTAGCTCGATATATGTATATGAATCACGGTAATGTGATATGACTTATGTAAACTGCTATGTGTTGTCAAAAGCGCTACTTAACTACCGGAGTCGAGGCGGGTTGATGTTGTCTCCAAACCAACGAATACTTCAGCGCGAGAAAAGTATTTGAGGTGAGAGACGACATATACCTTTAAGCCTCTCGCGGGTGGTTGGGTGGTTTATAGCTTTCCACTGACGTTCCAAGTACAGGGTAATATATTATCGAGAAAAAATTCCCCTTCGGTTAAGCATATATGAAAATATATTAATTCCGAGGTAGAGCGAATTAGATATAAAGGACATTGTAGCTCGATATATGTATATGAATCATGGTATGTGATATGAATTATGTAAAATGCTACGTGTTGTCAAAAGCGCTACTTAACTACCGGAGTCGAGGCGGGTTGATGTTGTCTCCAAACCAACGAATACTTCAGCGCGAGAAAGTATTTGAGGGTGAGAGACGACATATACCTTTTAAGCCTCTCGCGGTGGTTGGGTGGTAATAGCTTCCACTCACGTTCCTGGATTTAAAATGTACCTGCGTTCACGCCCAAGTACAGGTAAATCTATTATCGAGAAAAAATTCCCCTTCGATTAAGCATATATGAAAATATATTAATTCCGAGGTAGAGCGAATTAGATATTAAAGGACATTGTAGCTTGATATATGTATATGAATCACGGTAATGTGATATGACTTATGTAAAATGCTACGTGTTGTCAAAAGCGCTACTTAACTACCGGAGTCGAGGCGGGTTGAGTGTCTCCAAACCAACGAATACTTCAGCGCGAGAAAGTATTTGAGGTGAGAGACGACATATACCTTTAAGCCTCTCGCGGTGGTTGGGTGGTTATAGCTTCCACTGACTTTCCTGGATTTATAATGTACCTGCGTTCGCGCCCAAGTACAGGTAAATCTATTATCGAGAAAAAATTCCCATTCGGTTAAGCATATATGAATATATTAATTCCGGGTAGAGCGAATTAGATATTAAAAGGACATTGTAGCTCGAAATATGTATATGAATCACGGTAATGTGATATGACTTATAGATATATATATATATATATATATATATATATTATATATATATACTATATATATATATATATATATATATATATTAGGGCTTGTGCCTTGTATGATAAGGCGCCCTATGAGGTAATGTTAGACTAGCGATAATCTTACGCTAAGTCGGTTGGTATTGCACTTCCATCTTCTATGGAGTGTCTGGGGGTTTGTAGATCACTTACGAAGTCGGTATTATCTTGTTAGTTATTACGACGATGTGTTAAACTCATGGTGAGGAGGTTCTTGTAGAAAACACGAAATATAAAAATATATGTATTCTTCTGAAGTTTTACATGCTGAAGATCAGATATGATTGTACAAGTCTTCTAATAACGATAGCTTGATCGCTTCTGCCAATGATGATGGCTAATTCTATTCCTCTACATGATAAAGCTTAGGTAAAGAGGTACAGGTCTTCTAATGACGATAGCTAACTCTGTTCTCCTGTCTACCATCTCTGTTACAAGTTATGAAGGAAACAGCAAGTAGTTCGAACATATGAACATACATACAAATGACATTAGTTTCATACGAACACACAATCAAAATGAGACACGCTACAGATCACGTAGGCCGTTTGAATTATAGGTCAGGGTAGTTGTCTCAAGCAGGGAGCTTGGACTAATGTTTATAACAATTAAATGACTACAGGTGACGGCATGTTATCTTAGCCTACATACTTATTGTATACGGTCATCTTTAGCGTCTCTAGTCTGATCACATTCCTGCAAGCAACTCTTTATATATATGGACTAACATTCCATATTATTATTATGTAAACACTTACATCAGCTCGGTCAGCTACCAAAACCAACTACTGAATATTACTCAAACTTGACTTGCATTTGACTTATAGGAGTGTGATACAGACACTATGTGAATATATATATATATTAGTAAATAAAAATTCATGGTGTACATGAATTGATTCAAGTAATAAAATATAAAACAATGATATTGGTAAATAATAGTGATCACGTGATATATAATGATACAGTTTTTTCACTTCATCTCATTAAGATACATATGCTACAGAAAATACTAATGTACTCTGATAATTGCATAGAATGAAGATTAACATGATAAAAATCATATTTTAAACTGATGAAAAAATTTCATATATGAATTGATAAAATTATTAATGTTTATGCTGATTGATTCGTGGATTTTTATGCTAACTGTTATATATCTGATTCATTAATCCATATACTAACTCATATATAACTGCAGATATTGGTAAGAGAAAAGGTAACAGATTGATTATAGGGCTACTTGATTTGTTATACATATGTATATGATTCATATAATTATGATTAATATAGTGCACTTTAATTAGATTCCTATTGCGTACACGCAAAAATATATTTCGATTCTGTTATTTATGATCATTTATATATAGATTCCTAGTGCGTACACGCAAAAAATATATTTCGATTCTGTTATTTATGATCATTTATATATAGGATACATGATACTTTATATATATAGGATAAATGATACTTTATATATATAGGATACATGACCGAGGTTATACTACTTCACTTTTAACTAGCGTTCGAACAACTTTTCGTCCATTACACAGTTTCCAGACAACCACCTATAGCCCATGAAACGGCCTATTTCACAGGGTTAAAACAAGGAAATTTTGCATTTGCTGGGTCCAACGTTCTATTTTTGCGCTCATACTTATTCTCTGCATCCTAAGCTACACGATTACGTTCGCGATGAATAAAAAAAAACATCCCCAGCACGAGTCCTTCGCCAGCAAAGTAGAGTTGAATATCCTTCGGGTCGAAATTGTCGGAAGTATGTCCCATTCGTAGTCGATTCCGACAGCCGCCGGAGCATTCCGCATTAAAACGAGATTAACGACGAGATACGGTGTCGGTCGAAGAAGTCCATGAAATTCCTTTCACATTGTAGGCGGTTGTTACTTGACTGTAGTCGTCCGCTGCGACGAACGATTTTTTGAAGTTGCGATGTGAAACTCTCGTACTGCAGGATACTGTAACCAGGTTCCATTAATCAGCCTGCAAGTGAAATTATACTTGTCACAAGGGCAAAGTAAATTCAGACGACATCCAAATACAGGGGAGGGAAGAGAGCCATTTAGACCAGACTTAACCCACATGAATTCGCTGATATTTTGGAATTCAAAAGAGTCCGCTGTACAAACTTTTTTATTCAGCATTAACAATGAGTGAACTTATCCAGGTCTATGATGACTGTAAAAATATCCATAAATATACAAATAAACAGATATCAATACAAATCCCAAAGAAAATTCGATATTACTGGTAGTAAATTACTAGACAAAGAAGTGGAAAACGGAGCTATTTGTAAGATTGCCAGGCAACATAAGAGTCAAAGAGAAGATTAATCATGATTCTGTATTTCTCTATGCTAACTGAAATTAAGTTGTGATAAAATCTGATCCTATGTGCCCCAACAAAAGTTCCATATTCAAGTTTCCCGCGCGCATCCTCTGAGGTTAATTTTAAAAACATTATTAATAGTAGAGATGCAACGAAAAAACCCACTATGTAACTAATTTCTAAATAAACTTTGGGTTTTTCAAGAAAATGTGACATTTTCCCATGAATGTTTTACTTGAATTGCAATAGGCTAATGTTGCAAGTAAATATATCATATACATATCTTGATACTTCTAAATGTCTATGAGGTTCAGAAAAAATTAATCCATTTTGTTGTTATAGAAATCCTATTTGCTTATTTTGTTATTAATTTAGACAACGTCTGCCCTCGCCCATGAGATGTTCGGGCTAGGCATTCCTTTCTCCAGTCAATCTGCTTTTGCAAGCAGAGACGACACACAGATGAAGCCTGTTAAGCAGATTATTGAGGTTAAAAGGAACAAATGCTGATACGGCAATGATGACGTTCGTCACTTGGCAGGAGATTGCGCTCAGCCAGCTAAGAGTTACGTTACTTGCTGTAACAAATACGACTTTAGGATAAATTTTTGTTTTTTTAATACTCGACCCACATGAGAAGAATGTCTGAAAAAAAAACAGTACCAAAATTGAACAATATATTAGTTTCATGTTGGAAATCTGCATAATTGTAATTATGTTAAATTAAATATTCCTTATTCAAACTATATGAAAAAGGTTTCCATACAAATTCTATATATATTATTAGCCCTGTATAAGATTCATATAGGATTATCATAGATAACATTTTCACTTCTAGACTTCCTGACTTTAAAATCTCTTTTATTTTATTTTATTTATTTATTTATTTATTATTATTATATATATATTTTTTTTCATTGACTACGAATATAAATCACCGGGACAGACAATATGTCAGTAGGTTTTGATATGTGTTTGAACTTTTAGCTTATTTGTCATTACTAAAGCGTTAAGTTAGAGTTCAAATCTTTACGCATATATATATTTGGATAATTAACCTATGGTTACGTTGTTTTGCTTATTGATTTTATCGTGATTCCTTTTTTATTATAAATTGTAACCCTTCCGACTTCTTACGGAGTGTATTATATTGACTCCACTTGTATCCATATTTTATTTTTTTATTTTTTTATATTTATTTATATATATTTTTTATATATATATTTGATAAATTAATGGTTGGCTTGAATAGTGGAAAAGTGTTCTAGCGGCGTACCGTATAAGGCTACTTGCGGCATCAATTCTATAGATACAAGATATAAATGATAAAGGTATTTAAAACCGCGAGAACCGCTATAATCCAGTTCGGATCCAACATCACGAGTTGTAACTCGTAAGACATTGACACTTCCTATTTAATTATCCGTTATTCTACCAAACCGATTGACTCTGGGTGATAAAATATATTATTGGTTTTCTTAATGGAAAGGAATTCACACAACGTGTTAAGGAGATTATTATTGATTTCCTACACCACCGAGTCACAGATTATTATGTGTGAATTCCATGTTTACTGATTTAGCACTCATAAATATTCCTAACACACTCAATTGCAGTGTTTGTTTTTAGTGCTATTAATTCTATATAACGTGTCAAGGAACTATTAACACTAAGAAGTGGTTCATTCCCTCTGTCAGACTCATAATTCTGTTAATAATTCTACGTATTTTCTTTCAAGGATTGATTTGGCACAGGATAGGCCCTTAACTGACAGGTGTCTTAGTGTGTCATTTGTTTTCATGACACGTGTTACAATCAGTTATGTGCTTTTATATCTGTAAGCAGTTGTAGGCCAGTAAAACAGTGATTTGGCTTTCTGTGACATAGTAGGGAAACCTGGATGACGGAATGCAACCAGTTATGACGATTGGTATGAAAGAGATTATTATACTACCTGGTCGTTAGTCATCTGCTGTGTTCTTCGGGTTTTCCTCGTCACGGACCTACATAATAATTTTACATTTGATTACATTATTTCTGATACACATACAGGTAAATATACTTGCTTTAGGCTTCTGCTCGAAGTGGTTATTGTTTTTTGCCTAGCCACTGACCCTGTTTCCGTTTTCGAAGTGTTTATTGTTTGGTGTTTATTGTTTTTGCTTATTGCTGCTGACTCTTGCTTTGTTCAGTTTGTAACAGTTCTGTGCTCCGACCCAGATATGCAATGCTCGCGATCTCTTGGGTTAAGGAATTTTCTTGTTTAGATACGGTTTTAACAATAGGCACGGATGTTTCTATATCTTTTAGTCCAATTAATGGTTCTTTGCAGTATGGATGCGGGGATTGCGGGATAAATGCGTCAGCTATGATAATTGCTTTCCCAGGTAGATATCTTATCTTGGCTCAAAAGACCTGAATGATCATTTGTCACCGAGTTCCTTTTGGACTGTGATTAAAGCTTTTAAAAAACTCGGTAAGTGACTTATGCTCAGTGAGGACTTTAACAGGATAGCCGTAGATTATGAACTTGAAATGTATTAGTGTTAAAGATACCTAGCCCTTCCTTGCCTATTACTGCATATTTACTTTCAGAGGGCTTTAGTTTACGTGAATAAAAAGCTATAGGGAAGAACTGTTTATCATATTATGAAGTAATACCCTCTTACCCCTTGGTCTGAGGCGTCTGTTGCAATAAAAAAAAAAAAATTCTTATTTAAATCAGGGATTTTTAAGTTAGGTAAGCTGCATTATTTCCGCTTTTAAGATATCGAACGCCTGTTGATGCTTTTTGTTTTTAGACCATAAATCAATCTACGCTCTTCTTCGTAAGATCTGTTAAAGGAGCTGTCATGATTGAAGAGTTACATATTTGCATACGATTGTAATACCCACTACAGCGCAAAAGTGCTGTATCCCCCTTTTACGTTAATAAGTACCGGAAAGTTATGAATAGCCGACACCTTACCATGGACTACTTTAAGACCTTGACCAGACATAAAACCTAGATAAACATGTTCGGTTTTTAAAAAACTCACATTTAGATATTTTACTCTGAGATTATTTGTCTTTGTCTCTGTAGCACTAGCTCTACTTTATGTGAATGTACTTCTAAGGTATTTAGAAAAGATTATAAGACCAACCATATAAGCATGTAGGGTATCCCCTAAAAGTCTCCAAACACTATATTGTAATTGGGGCGCAACGTAAGCCGGAGGCATACGTAAAAATTGATAATGTCCCCTGAGTGTGCTGAAAACGGTGTATGAGGTACAATCACTTAGGTAATGGTATCTGGTAAAAGCTTTTAAGTAAGTCCAAGTTGGTGAAAAAATTTATTCTAACCTAACAGAGATAAGATGTCGTCGGTACATCGCACTGGAAACTATCGGGAGTCGTTTCCTTGTTTAAGCGACAGAATCTACGCAGATACGCCAAGTCCGATCTTTTATGGCATGACATTTGAGGGAAAAAAATTATATGGGCTTATTTGATTTCCTAATGACTCCTATTACTAACATTTTTCAACTTCGTCATTTATCTCTATTTTGAAATTTCATTGAGAATCTATACGAAGGTACGTAAATAGCTTTATGTTTGTCCTTAGACCGTGTTTTGTGTTAAATAACATCCGTTTTTCCCAGAGATCACTCGCTAGTGGAGAAACTTCCTGGTATTCAGATAAAAGATAACAAAAATTTCTGCTGCATCACCTCTGCTTGAATGACTTTACGGATATTACTTTAGATAGATTATCGGAGAGATTCATCTACGACTGGTTGGGCGGGATTAAATATTAGCAACAATAAAAAAATGCGATATTTATATGTATAAGTTTTGTGGATTACTAGATTAACATGTTGCGGCGAGTCAACTGTGTCTAGGGCTTTGTTCGCGGAAATCGTTATATTCAGAGTGTCGGGAAGGATTAAAATTTCATTTCCCAGCAAAGTCTTTTTACACGCACTAAGACATTCGAGGGTGCATGCTTCTCGAGATTTTGCGTGCAAAGTGCGACTGCGGTTGTGGGAGAATTCTGTTGGGTCATTTGAACATGTTACGATTATGAGACAAATGTATAGTTCCTTTATATAAGTTATTATTTGATTAAATGTCTCATTTTTGTTCAAACGGATTTTAATATGTTTGAAGGTTTAAAGGATTTTCCTTTGATAAACACGCCTTATTTTGCAGGATGTAAGATAATATTTTGTATACCCCTAGATGGATCTTACAATTACACTAGATACAGATCAATGTTTTTTATAACTATAGAGGCATCTGTAAGCGCTCGCTTGTCCGGACTTCTCATTAGGGAAGTTCGAACAACAGACGGTGAGTCCGTAAATACAGGATATTACGTGTACTAATGAAATAAATCAAGATATTCTAATTTTTACGGCGCGTACAGTCGGGCTTAATCCACCACTACTTATAATAACTTATGTATTATAAAAAAAAAACGAAAACCTGCTCTGAGTTACTTTATACGGTCGTGTGATGCATAGGGAAATTCCTTTTAATTTTAAAAAGGTATTTGGGATGTATGATCCAACATCGCTTTTTCCCCACTCTGCCTAGAGTCGCTTATTGTGTGGAATTTGCTATGCTTTGAACACTTCGGCAGTTTTTTGACTGACCTTGACCGCTTGACTAGGTGACACAGTCACCGAGTTTGCTTGTTTGATTCTGAACGGGCTACTGTTTCTTTTTCTTTTTGTAATAATTAGGATCCTTCTCTTTATTACCATCGGCAACGTATTGTGTGTTTTTAGCATTATGTTGCTGGTTACGTATAAAGCAATGAATGACGAACTATTAGGAACTGAGCGATTACTAATAAGACAAGTTATCACTACTGCATACAATATTAACTGTTTGTACTTCATTCTTTGCTAAAATTTGAAATAGTGAGGGATCCTGGTCAGCACATTTAGCCTAATGAAAGTTTTTTATAGGCATGTTATTCCTTGCAATCCAGCCATATTTTTAAAGTTAAGTTGAGTCATTGAGGTTCGATATTTTATATAACTCAAAAAACTCAAGGCTAAAACTGCGATCGGGACTTTGCAAAGGAGCATTTTATTGTCATGACCCGAAATAGTGTTACCTCTAATTTATATAGAATTTGTACGGGTGTTCCACTTGTTTTTTGTGTGTTTTCTAATCACTACGGTGCTTAACCGACCCTATCCATGCATCTGTATAAATACAGACGTTCCACTGCGTAAACGCATATTCACTGGTTTTAATATGATTTGTTTACGTAAGGGATTAATAATCACCAAAATGATAAAATTAACATAGTATATGATTATGATATTTCAGTAGAACTTCTGGAAACAGACACTCAAAGATAAAAACTCGCAGTAGCGAAATCTCAATGATGTAGATAATTTCTGTAAAAAAGTAAGATTAAGAATGTCTCGTAACTTCAGCCACAGGAATAACGAAATTCGACCTGCAAAGGAAACACTCAAAGTTACTCCAAATGAATAAAAAATTGTACTTAGCTTGCTTTTGTGGGAAGTCACGGTGTTCCGATAACGACACACGGCCTTGGTCCTCCTTCTCTATTTAGCGGATGACCTGGTTTGGCTTCAGTTTCCCCCGTGCGCGTTGTTTCGATGATTCGAGCCCTTGAAAGATCCGATGCTGCAGACGCGTTCGGTTGTTTTTCTGGAGTGGCCGGAAACGCTCACTAACGATGTTTTCTTGAATGATTCTAATGAGAGACGAAGCTTGCGTTGTCGGAGGAAAAAGGACACGTCGTTTTGTTTCTTGAAGTTATTCACTAACGATGATACTAAGTTGCTTGAAGAATCTCTTGCTTTCGTCGTCGTCGTTAAAGAGTTCTTGTTGTTTTCTGAAGTCGCTCACTAACGATGATACTAGGTTGCTTGAAGAATCTGCTGCTTCCGTCGTCGTTGACTTCTTATGATACATGATTTATTTTATTCTGGTTTTTTTTTTCCTTCGTAGACGTTGTAGAGTTCTTCTGGTACGCTGGCCACCAATATTAGGGCTTGTGCCTTGTATGATAAGGCGCCCTATGAGGTAATGTTAGACTAGCGATAATCTTACGCTAAGTCGGTTGGTATTGCACTTCCATCTTCTATGGAGAGTCTGGGGGTTTGTAGATCACTTACGAAGTCGGTATTATCTTGTTAGTTATTACGACGATGTGTTAAACTCATGGTGAGGAGGTTCTTGTAGAAAACACGAAATATAAAAATATATGTATTCTTCTGAAGTTTTACATGCTGAAGATCAGATATGTTGTACAAGTCTTCTAATAACGATAGCTTGATCGCTTCTGCCAATGATGATGGCTAATCCTATTCCTCTACATGATAAAGCTTAGGTAAAGAGGTACAGGTCTTCTAATGACGATAGCTAACTCTGTTCTCCCTGTCTACCATCTCTGTTACAAGTTATGAAGAACAGACAGTAGTTCGAACATATGAAACATACATACAAATGACATAGTTTCATACGAACACACAATCAAAATGAGACACGCTACAGATCACGTAGGCCGTTTTGAATTATAGGTCAGGGTAGTTGTCTCAAGCAGGGAGCTTGGACTAATGTTTATAAACGAATTAAATGACTACAGGTGACGGCATGTTATCTTAGCCTACATACTATTGTATACGTCATCTTTAGCGTCTCTAGTCTGATCACATTCCTGCAAGCAATCTTTATATATAGGACTAACATTCCATATTATTATTATGTAAACACTTACATATATATATATATCATATATATTATGTAAAACACTAAATAAAACGCGGCTTCAAGTGATGAACGATAAGTCCGCTTTCGCAAAGGTAATATCTCTCTCTCTCTCTCTCTCTCTCTCTCTTTTTCCCTCTTTTCTTTCTTCAATTAACTTTATATTTTTGTGATTTCTGCATATATTATCTAATAATATTAGCTCTAAGCTGAATTTGATATGGAGTCTGAACATATCACAGAGACTACAATATTTCGAACAATTACTGAGAGGAAGTTATGCGTACGAAAGCAACAACATAGGAATATATATATATATATATATATATATATATATATATATATATATATATATATATATATATATATATATATATATACAACTGTAATAGCCACAATGCCCTCTTAACTTCTTGAATTCTTTGCTGAAGATCCAAGTGCAAAGAATTTTTATTTATTTATTTTTTTATTTGTTTTTGAACTTGACTCTTCAGGCTTTTTAGTGACAAGCGTATCCAAAAAAGAGCAAAAAATTGAAGATGTTAGGAGGGCATTATGGCTATTACAGTTGCATATGTATCTGGTAAAAAGTGACCAGTTGATTCTACACACACACACATATATATATATATATATATATATATATATATATATATATATATATATATATATAGTATATATATATATATATATATATATATATATATATATATATATATATATATATATATATATATATATACATGCAAAACTTCGTTTATAAACTTTATCTTGCAAATTTGAACCTTCAGTACTTGTAGGTCTTCTATAAACAGATAAGCAATTATAAATTTAAACTTTTTCATGAAAAAAAGAGTGACAACAAGAAGAAAAGAAAAAAAATCCAATAGATTTTATTCTTAAGCTACAGAAAGAAACACCTTCATGGAAAATGGCACATCCTGAGGAACACTTCATCTAAAAGCAGCCTGAAGAAAGATTGCTTAAATTTAACAGTTCTTTGCAGATAGAATTCTTTTCACAACTTTAAAAACATCTTGAAGATTACTCACACTAATAGTACTTGTGTGCAATGCAAATAGCGTATATCAGCTTGATATCACAGGAAATTTCCTCACCCATAATAAAGGTGTCTGTCCTGCTCATGGCAACGCAAACGTCACTTCCAGTGTTGGATGGTATGCGGGCAACCCAGGCGGCTCTAGAAAGAAAGAAAAAAAAAAAAAAAAAGTCCTCTTGATAAGACGGGTCAAGACCGGACAAGCTAAGTAACCTGATTGTTGTGCAATTATAGGACTTAAATTTAGAATGTGTTTCTTCAGATCATGAGTTACTTTTATTGTGTTTTAACCCTTAAACGTCTAAGCGGTATATTAAAATTCGTCTCCCGTATGCCTGGGGATCTCAGAGTGAGTGCGGAAGCGGAAAAAATATTTTTTTCAGAAAATCACAGCGCGCTTAGTTTTCAAGATTAAGAGTTCATTTTTGGCTCCTTGTTTTGTCATTGCCTGAAGTTTAGTATGCAACCATCAGAAATGAAAAAAATATCATTATCATATATAAATAATGCGATATATGATAGTGCAAAAACAAAATTTTATATATAATTGTATTCAAATCGCGTTGTGAGCAAAACAGTTAAAGCTAACGAGTTCATTTTTTTTGTATTGTACACTAAATTGCGAAAATTTTGGTATATAACACATTGTAAAACGATCAAAGCAACACAGAAAATATTATCACAAAATGATGCATGAATTCGTAACACGCGGATGTAAAAAAGTGTTTTTTTCAAAAATTCACCATAAATCTAAATATTGTTCTAGGAGACTTCCAATTTATTTCAAAATGAAGATAAATGATTGAATATTACTATACTGTAAGAGTTTTAGCTTACAATTGCAGTTTTGACCATTTCGGACGAGTTAAAGTTGACCAAATGTCTAATTTTATAAAAAAAAAATATATATTTTTTTTTATAGCCAAATATTTCGAAAATGAGAAAAGCTACAACCTTCAATTATTTTTGTTGTATTCTAAATGAAATTGGGCACATTTTCATATATAAAACTCTATGAAACGCCTACTATGAAACGGAGCAAATGTTCCGAGAATGTGACATACGCATTTCGGAGATTTGCGGCGGAGAATCCGCGCGCGGAGGGAAGGAAAGTTTTTTTTTTTTAAATTCACCATAAATCTAAATATTGTGCTAGAGACTTAGAATTTGTTTCAAAAGGAAGATAAATGACTGAATATTACTAGACTGTAAGATTTTTAGCTTACAATTGCGTTCTTCGACCATTTCGGTAGAGTCAAAGTTGACCGAACGTGGTTTTTTTTCTATTTATCGTGATTTATATGCAAATATTTCGAAAATGAGAAAAGCTACAACCTACAATTATTTTTAATTGTATTCTACATGAAATTGTGCACATTTTCATATATAAAACTTTATGTAACTGCTAACTGAAAATGTTGCAAACATTACGACAATCGCACATATGATTTTTTCGGAAGAGTTACCGCCCGGACGTAAGGAAAATGTTTTTTTTTTTCATAAATTCACCATAAATCGAAATATTGTGCTATAAACTTCCAATTTGTTGCAAAAAGAAGGTAAATGGTTGAATATTACTAGAATATAAGTTTCAGCTTACAATTGCGTTTTTCGACCATTTCGGTAGAGTCAAAGTTGACTGAAGGTTGAAATTTTTGCACTTATCGTTATTTATATGAAAATATTTCAAAACTGTTAAAAGCTACAACCATGGATTGTTTTTAGTTGTATTGTGCATGAAATTTCGCACATTTTCATATATAAAACTTAATGTAACGGCTAATTAAAAATGGTGCAAACATTACGACAATTGTACGTATGATTTTTTCGGAAGAGTTACCACGCGGACTTAAGAAAAAAGTTTTTTCATAAATTCACCATAAATCAAAATGTTATGCTAGAGATTTCCAATATGTTGCAAAATGAAGGTAAATGATTGAATATTACTAGAATATAAGAGTTTTAGCTTACAATTGCGTTTTGAGAACATTTCGGTAGAGTCAAATTTGACCGAAGTTTGAAATTTTGGCAATTATCGTTATTTATATGAAAATATTTCAAAGCTGATAAAAGCTACAATCATGTCTATTTTTTTGTATTCTACATGAAATTGCGCACATTTTCATATATAATACTCTATGTAACGGCTAATTTAAAATGGTGCAAAAATTATGTCAAAGTGACGAAATAATTTCTGAGATGTGTCACTGATACTTTTTAATGCGATAAGAAAGAAATTCGCGCTTGCACGCCTGCATAACGATTGTAAACAAAACAACATCTTGATCCATGAACTCCCAGCATCCCCAAGGCGCGTGATTCAAAAGTTTTTAGCTGGTAGGCCTATATATAAGTATTTATCCGCAAATTTTTAAAAAAACTTTTCTATGTCGACGTAAATTACGTCCAGTCGGCACCCGACAGACAATTTATCTCGACGTAAAATACGTCCAATAGGCGTTTAAGGGTTAACTGAGAACTCTTTTCAGATCAGGTCCTGATATATGAAGTAACTTTATACAGCTCTCTGAATTCTAATACCCTACTGGAAGCTACACTCCCCATTCGGCAAAATTTTTAGACAATGGTTTCTTTGTTGGACCATATCATGTTCGTAAAGAATGTAGACTAAAGTGCAATTTCAGTCTATTCAATTGCCAAACTTTGATTTTTCGCTCTACCCGTTAATCTTTGATCTATCTGGGCACGCTTCATCATTTCCCACCAGACAACTGTCACTACTTACCACCATCGGTTTCCCATGAGAGCTGAAAAACTGCTCCATGAAGACTCTAGCGTCAAACGGTATCAGCGAGGAACGGGGAAGGGCACAGAAATGAAGTCCTTCTGCACAACGAGTCAGAGCATCTTCATTGGTCATGTTTCTTTGAACGAGCTTCATGCACAATTCCCGCTCCTCGATGAAGTTGCCTTATATTGGCAACGCCCTGAAAGTTTGAGGAGGGTAATTATCGTCCCGACGACAAATTTTCTTTGCGTGCGAGGAACCAATAATATTTGACGCCAAGTGTTCAAACTACGTTCATTTGAGCATTATCAGTGAGGAGCTGCCCGAAATGAAGAGGAGTACGTTATTTAAAGATGAGGATGGTGAGGTGGATTGCTGGAACATCACTGCTGGCAAGGAGGGAGAGTCAAGCTATGAGAAGAATGTGTGGTATGTGTAATGTAGAGAAGGCTAAAGCAGCGTTTCAGACATCTTCCCCATCATCATCAGGCAGTAAATAGAATATATATATATATATATATATATATATATATATATGATATATATATATGTGTGTGTTTATATATATATATATATATATATATGTGTGTTTATATATATATATATATATATATATATATATATATATATATATATATATCATAACTGAATCACAGAGATATGGAACTTCGTGGTGAGTACATAAAGACAAAATCCACGAAGAAAAGTGAAACAATAGCGTAACGCTTCGTGGCCTTTCATCTTCCCGTCCCATACTGAGCTTAGTCAAGGACGAGAAGTCGAAAGGCCTCACATCGGTGTTGAATTGTTTCACCTGCTTTCGTGGAGTTTTGTATATATTATATATATATTTAGTATATGTATATAAATTAATAATATTAGGATATATATATATATTATATATATACACATACATAAAAGATATTTGCAACAAAGGGCTACTCACCAGCACAAGCGTACAAGCACAATCGTAGCCTGCGGGTTTATCAGTGCAAAATTGGTCATCTCCGCAACATACCGTAGCACAATCATCGACGATACCTGATAAAAAGCAGCACTTATCAATCAATAGAAGTCGTTGTGGTGAGACCTTCCTACAAGGGCGGTTACTGAATAATTATCATACGCTTATATATATATATATATATATATATATATATATATATATATATATATATATATATATATATTATATACATTATATAACTATACATATACTATATTTGTCTATGCATGTGTATGTGTACGTGTGTGTATGTGTTATATTATATATAAAAAGTTCTGTAGCTTTTATCTAACTCACCAACACAAAAGCCATAAACACATGGGCAGTGCCAGTAATCAGATACAAGCGAGGAATAGTGAATGGACGAAGGCAGAACTCCGCAGCATAGATCAGAAAACCAGGAAACATATGACAATACACAAAGCACTACACCCAAGAGGAAATACGGACAGGCTATACATAACACGAAAGGAAGGAGGGAGAGGATTACTAAGTATAGAGGACTGCGTCAACATCGAGAACAGAGCACTGGGGCAATATCTGAAAACCAGTGAAGACGAGTGGCTAAAGAGTGCATGGGAAGAAGGACTAATAAAATAGACGAAGACCCAGAAAATATACAGAGACAGGAGAATGACAGACAGAACAGAGGACTGCACAACAAACCAATGCACGGACAATACATGAGACAGACTAAAGAACTAGCCAGCGATGACACATGGCAATGGCTACAGAGGGGAGAGCTAAAGAAGGAAACTGAAGGAATGATAACAGCGGCACAAGATCAGGCCCTAAGAACCAGATATGTTCAAAGAACGATAGACGGAAATAACATCTCTCACATGTGTAGGAAGTGCAATACAAAAATGAAACCATAACCCACATAGCAAGCGAATGCCCGGCACTTGCACAGAACCAGTACAAAAAGAGGCATAATTCAGTGGCAAAAGCCCTCCACTGGAGCCTGTGCAAGAAACATCAGCTACCTTGCAGTAATAAGTGGTACGCCTATGATGAACCTCTTTTCGAGAGAGACTGGGAGTTTACTTTCCAGCCCTGTGTCAAACTACAGGGCATTCAGGGAAGTTGCTGAGGCACTGAAAAGGTTAGATCCCAGCAGCCACTTGGAGAACCCCGAGTCCTTCTTAGACCTCCTCCTGCAGCTATGTTCAGCGCTGAAGCCTGAAATCGCCGTCGTCATCTTTCTCTTTTGATGAAAACGCAAAGACAAGACTCGATCATTCATTAATTAGTGAATCATTCCATTCAGAATTCATTCATTAATGAATAGTGAAAAGGGAAAGAGTCCTATTCAGCCCATCGGGATGTTGAGGGGGGTTGGGGAGAATGGATGCTGCAAGTCAAGGGATCCAGCAGGGGAAGCATCCCACTTTGAGAGAAGAAACGCAGAGATGAATAACCAATAAGAGAGGTATTAGAGAGCAGCAAATTTAAAAATTCCAACTCCTTTAGTTTATGGAATAATTTGCAATGATTGCGATAGACATATTGTAATTTTGCAATCCTGCTCATGATTAGAATTCAAATACTGCATTGGAATTGTTAGACCGAACTGATCGAAGACTAGAAGTGAATGTTGTCGCTGTATCGATAGATTCTTCTTCGCCTACTCCTCCGTTCATCTTTCATTTATCTTTTCATAAATGATTACTTGATCTTTCTTGAGAATAAAATTATTTTTTTGGCACTTTGGAGACAACTATCAATAAAATACCTTGGGTACACAATTCTCTTGCAATTTCATAGATGTTCTGCATTTCCTATTCTAAGAATTCAAGATCACGTTTTATCTTGGGGCGATGGCTGGAAAAGTATAATTGAAAGCATTCACTGCTGTTGGTTTCCGATATACTTTGAATTAAATCCGCTGCCGGTTCTCATAACGACTTTGTTAAAAAATGACAAGGTTTTATTCTGTTCTATTTCAATTTGAACTTTATGGATGGAACCAGACCATTCAAAAGTTCTAGAAACTCTAAGAGGTCACGATCCCTTGGCCGCAGGCATAGTATTATGTCGTCGACGTATCTGTACCATGTCCCAAGTGAGCGTAATGATATCTGGTAGGAATCTGATTTCGTGAAATTCCAAAGAGATATTTGAGAGAGTTGCAGATAAACAGCTTCCCATTGCTAAACCAAACATCTGTCTATGAAAACATCCCATGAAACGTAAACGTTTTATCAACTATGCACAACTTTATCAACTCAATCAAAACATGATGGAAAATAGAAATAGCCAAGAAATTCTCTGCAGTTGATGCCACACTTCCTTATATGTAAGGTGCAGTAAAGATTCATAAAGAAGGCAAACCAATCAAGAGCCATTATCAGTTCGAGAGGCTCAGCTTCTTATCATTTGTTAAAATGGTTAGGATCTCTGTTAAATCCGCTTATAGGAAATCTATCAAAGGCACATATTAGAAATGCGGAAGACCTTATAACAAAGTTGAAAGTCAAAGATACAAATTGAAGGTTAATTAGTTTTGATGTCAATTCATTGTTTACGAAAGTGCCCATTGCTGATCTGCTACAGTTTCTACAGAAAAAAAAATGAATTATATTGATAAAAACAAACTAAAGTGAATAACATGGCTCCCAAGGACATGATTATTTCCCTGTTCTGTAACACAGCATATCCATCTGGTTCTCTTTTCTTCTTCTTCTTCTTCTTCTTTAAAGGTTCAGTAAGAGCTGATGATAGCAATGACAAATCAATAAAGAAAAAACAAAAATGCGGCAGACATGTAGCTGTGAGGCTATGATATCATGCACAGGAACCATCTGATATGCACCAGAGTGACGGCTCTTTCATACACATTGATCATAACTAAGGAAACGCAAAGTATCTTTTTTTTACATCTAAAAGTTCTTTTGACTTTAGAATGCAGTGGAAAATCTGGACATGGATGGGGACCTTCGTCATTTCATGCCTTTATTTTTTTCTGTTGAACAAGCATATTAAACAACATTTCTTAAAGAGCAATTGTGAACCACCACAGGCTGCTAGCAGTTGTAGGTCTTCGAAAGTCAAAATGATACGAGTTACCTCCAATTCTGAAAACTGCGTTTAAGGGAAGAAGAACATTTGAGACAGCTTAAACTAATTTAAAGGCTTATTGATAATACCGCCGAGAAGATGTGAGGGAGGGAAGGCATTATTTCATTTCAAAACTGTGTGAAATACAAATAGGTTTCGAAGGGGGAATGAAGTCGAAGCAAGAGATTGTTGATCATCATTTTCAGCAGTGAACCCATTTTACATTCCAGCCTCCTGATCTCAGCCAGTGGCGTCACAAAGTTCGTTGTCCCCAATACCCTCGTATCAAGGTTTTGTGTTCGGTTTGGAACAACAGGTGTCGCAGATTAGGGGTAAATGGGCCCTCACGCCCCCCCACCCT
Source organism: Macrobrachium nipponense (assembly GCF_015104395.2). NCBI lineage: Eukaryota > Metazoa > Arthropoda > Malacostraca > Decapoda > Palaemonidae > Macrobrachium > Macrobrachium nipponense. The sequence goes on along the minus strand of NC_087219.1, from coordinate 364,474 downwards.
CCGGGGTAGTTTAACATCCAACAGGGGTAACAACAAGTGTTAGAAGGAAGACCCAGTATGGCCTCCCCTTTTCATTGCTTTTCATTCGATAAATTTGTTTATTGAAATGAAATGAATAAGTGATAAGAAGGACCACCATGGATACAGGGTGCTCTAGAACGAAAACGAAGAAATTCCATACCGAATGGGACTGAGGGACGCCAAAATGGAAGAGTTGAATAAGTCTGCGTCTGGGGATGGGGGTTTCATCATTCACTTAGCTCCGGTACATGAGTAAGTGATTCTAAAGTTCAAATCCCTCTCACAAGTTCCTCTGGACATCTGCCATTGTAGGTCAATTGATTAGCAAAAGAAAATTTTGGAAGTAAATCCAGATAACTTCCTAAAATGGAATTCAGTTCTATTTAGTTTTTGAACCAATCTTGGCAGAGGTTCTATCAAAAAGATTGCAAGTTTAAATTTAAAACGAATCTTCGTCTCCAAGCAGGGGATTACATAGTTGTAAGTGAGGTATTTCGTAGGTTAGGAGAGTTCTGGGAAGGACACCCGCCATGATAAAAGCACTTCAGCTATTCCAAAATGGCATTTAAATGGTGCTCATGCAATAGAAGAATAGGAAACGCAATTCAGATCTAACAAGAGACATTTTTAGATGTACAAGTTTACAGACAAATCCGTAGTTTTAAATTCAATGTATATCGCAAGCCCACAAATATATGTTCCTATGTTCATTATTACTCTGAGCATCATAGTAAAGTAAAATTATCATTTTTTTCTTCGATGTTTTTGAGGGCCTTAAGAATATGCAGTTCTGAGTTTTTAGATGAAGAAATAGGAAAAATATGTGACATAGGTGTAAAACTTCAATATCCGATGTTTTTTATAGACAAGGCATTAAAAATGGCCAAGGGTACTTTTTATTCAAATAGGGTTAGAGAAACCTTTTTCCTGCCATAATATGTTTGATTTACCATACCACAAGAATTTTTATGATTTGCCTAAGGTACTTCGATTTTTTAATGAAAAATTTAGGTCCTTAAAAGCCCAAATACGGTTTGTAATATACTGATAAAGAACTCCCCATTTTCATCTACCAGCTGCCTTTATACAATTCCTTGTCAGGGGTGTGATAAGAAATATGTCGGCCAAACTGGGAAAGATTTGTCTACAAGATTAAATCAACATAAATATTCAGTTAGAACAGTACAGACTTCTAGTGCCCTTTTTATTCACCTTAGTAATCTTAACCATGCGATTGATTGGACAGAGGCAAAAGAGATTTTATTTTGTAACGATTACATTTGTAGGAATATAATTGTATTCGCTTTTATAAAGACATATTCTGGAAAACTTTTAAATTTGAGCCCTGGTATGTACAAAATTAGACAATCTTGTGAAGAGTTTTAACATTATTCTTTAATTTGGTTGTGTACTTGTCAAGTTCCTTCTTATGTATTTCTTGTGAGTTTTAACATTATCCTTTCAGTTTTTTGTACTGGTAATTTTTTTTTCTTTTTGTATTTCATATTGATAGTACTGTTCCTTAAGTTATTTTTGTTTATTGGTGTTTTAGGTATGTTGTTAGTGCCGTTATTATTGTTACTATTCATAATTGCGAGCTTTTTGGAACAACAACAACAACAACAACAACAATAATAATAATAATAATAATAATAATAATAATAATAAAATAATAATATAATAATAATCATAATAAATAATAATAATAATAATAACTAACAGACTGTAAGGATTGTATCTGGGGACATCAGGATGGAGTTTGGAATAGAAAAATGAGCCTTAGTCAACATACAAAAAGGCAAAGTAACGAGAACTGAAGGGATAAAGCTACAAGATGGGAGCAACATCAAACACATAGATGAGACAGGATACAAATACCTGGGAATAATGGAAGGAGGGGATATAAAACACCAAGAGATGAGGGACACGATCAGGAAAGAATATATGCAGAGACTCAAGGCGATACTCAAGTCAAAACTCAACGCTGGAAATATGATAAAAGCCATAAACACATGGGCAGTGCCAGTAATCAGATACAGCGCAGGAATAGTGAAATGGACGAAGGCAGAACTCCGCAGCATAGATCAGAAAACCAGGAAACATATGACAATACACAAAGCACTACACCCAAGAGCAAATACGGACAGACTATACATAACACGAAAGGAAGGAGGGAGAGGACTACTAAGTATAGAGGACTGCGTCAACATCGAGAACAGAGCACTCGGGCAATATCTGAAAAACCAGTGAAGACGAGTGGCTAAAGAGTGCATGGGAAGAAGGACTAATAAAAGTAGACGAAGACCCAGAAATATACAGAGACAGGAGAATGACAGACAGAACAGAGGACTGGCACAACAAACCAATGCACGGACAATACATGAGACAGACTAAAAAAAAAAAAAAACTAGCCAGCGATGACACATGGCAATGGCTACAGAGGGGAGAGCTAAAGAAGGAAACTGAAGGAATGATAACAGCGGCACAAGATCAGGCCCTAAGAACCAGATATGTTCAAAGAACGATAGACGGAATACATCTCTCCCATATGTAGAAGCGCAATACAAAAAATGAAACCATAAACCACATAGCAAGCGTCGAATGCCCGGCACTTGCACAGAACCAGTACAAAAAGAGGCATGATTAAGTGGCAAAAGCCCTCCACTGGAGCCTGTGCAAGAAACATCAGCTACCTTGCAGTAATAAGTGGTACGAGCACCAACCTGAGGGAGCGATAGAAAACGATCAGGCAAAGATCCTCCTGGGACTATGTATCAGGACAGATAGGGTGATACGTGCAAACAGACCAGACGTGACGTTGATTGACAAAGTCAAGAAGAAAGTATCACTCATTGATGTCGCAATACCATGGGACACCAGAGTTGAAGAGAAAGAGAGGGAAAAAATGGATAAGTATCAAGATCTGAAAATAGAAATAAGAAGGATATGGGATATGCCAGTGGAAATCGTACCCATAATCATAGGAGCACTATAGTCGATTTTTTTAAACCTGGCAAACTTGCACTTAACTTGCACTTAGCTGCTTGTCGCTGATTGGATGAATGTCGTGTTGTCCGAATCTCTCAGTTTTGTTTTCACACTGTTTCAGAATTGTGATTATACGGCCATAGATTGAGATAAGAGCCAAATTATGTAATGTTATGTAAATACCTGTTGTAATAAATTTAAGCATTAAGAAGTTACATATCAAATTATTATATAATAGTTAACAGTTATGAAACAGCACTCTCCGAAGCTGTAGACTTGAAAATATGTTTCAAACGCATAAACTTTAATGTTTAAATTTCTAGCTAGATTTTTAGCGCAATCGGGCCATTGGTGGTTTGGAAAAAAACAAAACGTATTTATTGTACATTGCTGAAGGTTGTTAACGCCTAAGAACAAAATACTAACGTAGAAATGTAAGCTTGTCAGAAAATTTGGGGTGGAGGAGTTGTGGGAGGAACAGCCTCGGGGTTGACAGAAAGTTGACGTACTCTCAGCGGGAGGTTCAAATGCGGGTTGTGGTGTTTTTGTCTTCATAGAATAATAAAGATGTTTATTTATCATAATGTTCATTTTTTGCAATTCAAAAGTACTGCTCACTGAATGTCATTTAATGTTTTAGGATATGTATAAGTTGCGTTTGCTGTCACCTTAATGATTTATTTCATTGTCTTGCTAGGGCCCCGTGAAGTGAAATATTGAAAAAACATCATTATTATATTACGGCACTGACTGGTAAGCCTACTGCCAGCAGCATGCATATGCCTTGTGTTTGAAGTGCCTTCATCTCTGCTTTGTTCCATATCGTCTCTAGTGGCCATGGCTGAAATGGGTGAAATCGACGACATTGAGCCAACTGCTCGATAGCCGATTCTAAGCTGATTGATGATGGTGGTGTGTGCAGACGACAACTCGCTGGCTGTTCCTTTTTCAACTCCTCCACCCCAAATATTTCGGCAAGCTTACATTTTCTACGTAGTATTTTGTTCTTAAGTGTTATACAACCTTCAGCAATGTACAATAAATACGTTTTGTTTTTCCCAAACCACCAATGGCATGATTGCGCTAAAAACCTAGCTAGAAATTTAAACATTAAAGTTCATGCGTTTGAAACATATTTCAAGTCTACAGCTTCGGAGAGTGCTGTTTCATAACTGTTAACTATTATATAATAATTTGGTATGTAACTTTTTAATACTTAAGTTTATTACAACAGGTATTTACATAACATTACATAATTTGGCTCTTATCTCAATCTATGGCCGTATAATCACAATTCTGAAACAGTGTGAAAACAAAAC
>NC_087219.1:250146-355146 GCF_015104395.2 Macrobrachium nipponense | reverse complement strand
ACCCTTACCACAAGTGTGAATCCCATTGACCATCAGCTCAGGATATCAGAGCGACAAGAGGGGATTGGCAACTCTCAAGAAAACCAGAACAGCCATCGCATAAATGACAGCACAACGAGAAGAAGTTCCAGAAGACTGCTGGGCCTTGACCCAGGCTAACATCCCAACATCTCTTGAGAATGGGCCACAGAAGGGCCTGAAAGTACTCGAGTGTGGAGTAAAACTAAATGTAAATACTTAGAAGTAAACAAGTTACAAATTGAATTTGTGGGTTTCTTTTTCAATCTTCAGAAGAAAACTGAAAGAAGTTTTTGTTTGGTTTATTATTATTATATTATTATTCAGAAGATGAAACCTATTCGAATATAACAAGCCCACATGGACCATTGACTTGTTATTCAAGCTCCCAAAGAATACGGTGTTCAATAGGAAGAAGTAAGAGAAAGTAAAGGGAAATATAGGAAGAGATCTCACTTATCAAAAAAGACAAAATAAATCAATAAATAGATATTGTGGAGGTGTGAGGGAGGGCATTTGTTTTAAACTCTGCGTGAAATAGAAATAGACTCCAAAAGGGGGAATTAGATAAAAGGAAGTGGGTTGATGAACGTAATGTTTCTGGGAGCCCTGCACTGCGTGTTAGCCTCCAGACGTCATCCAATGTCGGCTCAAAGTCATTTGTCCGCAACACCTGTGATAATATCAGGGTTTAGCGTTTTGTTTAAAGAACTCGTGGCAGATTGGGGGTAAATCACCCCCTTGGGGTAGTTGAACATTCCAGGGGGGTGACAACAAGTGTGGAAGTTAAAAGGCGCAATAAGGACTATTTTCCATTGGTTTTCGATCGAGGAATTCGTTAATTTCAACTCCCTGAATAAATAAAAATAAGGTTCATAGGGATATATAGTGTCTGGTTGAATGAAAAAATGCAAGTATTTCCTACCAATTATTATTAGGCAAACAACAAAAGACTTGATGTGTAATAATACTAGTAATGATAATAATAATGGAGAAACAAATCCACAGTAATGTAAATGTGATTGATAAGGGGAACCGAAGAGATTCCCGAAAGCTATCCTTAAAGTTTTAATTTTGAATATATGTACATTTACATAACTGTGAATTTGTTTCTCTATTTGAAGACTCATGCTATTATGAGTATTTTTTAAATTAATAATAACAATAGTAAATTCTATTTTCAGCTGCAGGCCATATACATAGAATATACAAAGAACAGACAATAACATACACAATCTAGATATATAAGATAATATAAAAAAAAATGGCATTATCTGCACTTGCTGAAGTAGTATAAAAGATTGTAAGCAAAATAATGGTAGTAACAGTAATATTATTGAGAATGTTTAAAAAAGAGAAAACAATGAAAATTATAACAATAAGAGAATAGAATGTACATATTTAAATTAAGTGTTACAGTAGTCAGGCCCAGAAGGCTAAGTACGAAAATTGAATGTAGCAAAATTGTACTTTAATAACCACAGTAATAATGAAAAAAGGAAAATACATGTAATAACAATAATCACAGCAATACAATAATAATGACAGATTCTGCAGATAACATTTTGTCAATACAGAGATTAAGTCATTTAGGGAACAAACGCCTAATTTTCCCATCTTTCCTACAATTTAGATCTTCTTGCCTCACTACTTAGGATGTTTTGCATGAGCGAATTGCTGCTGTTTCGCAGCCGGGTGATCAGACTGGACATTGTTCGCCTTACAATGATTTCTAAATTGTCCAGGTGGTTTTCTGTGAATATCTGTGTGGTGGAGTGGTAGTGAGGAATGTTTGTGAGGCGTCTCAGAATGTCGTTGTGCACAACAGTGATACTTCTAATGGTCTCACGGGTATAGTTCGTCCACAGGGAACACCCATAGATACTGTAGCAGTACGAGCGGAAGAGCAGCAGTTTCATGTCTCGGTGACAGAAGGCAAACCTCCTTGCAATCATGTTGCCAGTTGCACATAGTTTACGACGCCTCTGTTCAATGACTGCCGTATCTTTTAGGTCTCGGTGATAATGTGACCCAGATACGGAAATTCGTGCACAAATTCCAGCCGATGGTTTCCGAGGAAAATTTGTGGTTCTGCAATATGCTTAAGCGATCTCGGGAGCAGCGACATTCACTGGGTCTTGGTTTCGTTGTAGATTACATCAAATTCCTCTGCATATTGGCAGCAAGTGTCGATGAGTCGTTGGAGACTTTGCACTGATGGGGAAATCAAAACCATATCGTCGGTGTAACAGAGGTTGTTTATAGTTGTTTCATTAACAGTGCATCCGATTGGGAGTGAGTTCAGTTTGACATTCAAGGCATCTGTGTACGTATCAAACAGGTATGGAGAGAGAATGCCCCCTTGCCGAAGCCCGTTTAGGGAGCCGAAGGTGTACGATAATACGTTACCCCATTTGACACAGAATTGTTGTGTGGAGAACCAGCAATGTAAAATGCCAATTAGATATAGGGGTGTGACCCTTTTATGCAGCTTCAGGAAGAGCTGCAGGTAGTTTACTCTGTCAAATGCTGAGGCTGATGATAGGTAGTAGTTCAGCAATTCTTTCAGTATGTAGATGCAGGTGTCGGTTGAGTGGTTTGCTTTAAACCCGAACTGGTTGTCAGTGGTGTGTAGAAAGGGGAGAAGTCTCTCTAGAAGAACCGACTCAAGTATCTTCGATGCGATCGTTGTGATTGCAATCGGCCGGTAGTTGCCAGGGTCAGGTGCATCCTTTAGCTTGTTTTTGATTAATGGTATCAAGTGAACTAAGAGTAGGGAGTCTGGAAGAAACCAGTGAATTATGCACGCATTGAATAGGGCAGCTAGCAAAATGTAAATTATTGGATGGCAGAATTTGAAAGCCTCTGCGGGAAGACCATCACAACCGGGCGATTTACTATTAGGTAGGCTGGCATCGCTGATGTTACCTGGCGTAATACAGTCTGCAAAATGAAATTGAATGTTGTCAGTAAGGAGGTTATCTACATCCATTCGGGAATCTTGATCATTTATGCAATTCAGGATATTGTTGAAGTGATCGCCCCACATACTTGCGATAGCTTCGTCTCCGACTGCTTCCCCTGCTCTCTGTGATAGCTTTTTAGTTTTGGGATTTAAGGACTGGATATCTTTCTAAAGACGAGGATAATCACCAGATTCTAAGTTCTAGACATTGCATCGGCTCTTAGTTTTTTTTCATTTAACCTGCAGTGCTTACGAGCAAGTTTGAACTACATTCGCCTGTCTCATTAGTAATGCACTGTGTCCTTCCCTTGGGCTACCATTTTGCCTCCACAGTAAAAACATTTCTCGTGAGTATGTATAAAGATCCTTAACCAAGTCATTCCATCCAGGTATATTACAAGAATTACCTTGACGAAATCTATAGGCAGTCCTGCCCAAAGCAAGCATAGCGGAGATTATGTTCGAATAGAATTCATTCAGATCCCTCCCGTGGTGGTCATTTCTACAGTTCGTGTTAGTACAAAGTAAGGTGTCTGCCGGTTCAACTATTGACCGCAACCTGGTTTCCGTGGTCGCCCTAAAGTATCTGGTTTTCTGTTGGTTTTTGAAATCCCAGTTTACCGCTGGTGGGTGGTCAGTTAGGGGGTTCACGGTAGGGAGGGATGGGGTACTGAATGACACCTGTAATGGGATGTGATAGTAGCCCGTTGCAAGATCATAGCGAATATTGCAGGTCATAATAGAATCATGAAGTTGTGGAGATGTGATGCAGTGGTCCAGCCAGGAGGTTGTAATTGCGTACGCTCTTTTATGTACATATGAATAGGAAGAGGGAGGGAGGAGCATTACATCGCTAATTTGGAGAGCATGATTTTGACAGAAGCGAGTAAGTTCATTATAAAATTGTTTTGGGGGGTGAGAATTAAGGTCCCTGATTATACAAATATGATCAGCAGGAGAATAATGAATAATACTGTGTAACTCCCCTAGGATCATGCAGTAATGATCAAAATTATTGTTATTTTCCCATGGCATATAAACATTAATTATTAGGATGTTAGAGTTCCCTACTGTCATTTGAAGCCCCAGCAATCTGTCACTCCTGTAGGTCATCACCTTTATCATATTGTCTAACGATTTGTGCCACAGGAAAGAAAGGCCCCCTTTCGGGCGACCGGCTATGATTTGATCTGTAACTTGCATAGATGAAGTCGAGAAGGTTCTGAAGTTTTCATGCACTGAATTTCAGATGACAAGGTCATGTGGCCAGAGGAGCATTTCTTGCAATGCAATGATGCCTTTGCAGTTTTTGCAGAACATGTTTAGAAGAGGAATGTTCCACTTGAGGCCTAAAATATTCTAAGAGATTATGTCTAATGTATCCATGGCTTCTCACGAAGATAGGAGATGAATGCGCTGATCATTAGGGTGGATGGGGGGTTAGCCAGGGGGAGTGGGCAGTCATTCGCCGTAGGGGGTTGACTGACACTTGCGGTGGGAATGACCCTAGTTGGAGTGTCAGTAAGTTCCCCTGGGGGTGGTTGGTCCCGGATTAGGTTATTTCTTGAAACTAATATATTAGGACCAAAATTCTCACCTTTAAGAACGTCGAGGTGTTGAAATAGGCAGGTAATCCTGTAGGCCACTTTAGGTTTACTTTTGCACGGGAGTTCGTGAGAGATGAGTGGGTGAGAGCCAGTGAGAAACTTGACTCTCTCCACTATGGCGTCTAGCGTTGCCGATGAGCGCAGTTTGTGAATTACTACGTGACATCTCGTCCCAGGTGTCGGGCAAGGTGAAACATTCCGGCCAAACGAGAGGTTCTTCTCTTCTTTCTGCTTGTTTGTATCTGCCAGCCGCCAGACCCCTCATGATCACTCGTATCTGCATCTACGATGGGGGGTTGGGGGGAGAGATAGGGTGGGAGGATTACGAGGGCTGGTAATCATCACCGGAGATCTATCCTCCACCAGAGGCACTGGGGAGGGAGAAGAGGTTGGGAGACCAAAATAGTCCCCTCTGAACGGTCTATAGGTGATGGGGGCACTTCTGTGTTGCTGGGAGGCGAGGAAAAACTGGATGCCGCATTCAAAGGAGTCTGGTGGCTATCTGTGCGATTGTCTATCGAATCCTGCACTCCTTTGATCGCATCCCAGATCCGTGTGAGATTATTTGTTTCCACCGTTTTAAGACTGTCTAGGAATTTCTGTAGTTCTTTGATCATGTCCCAGATTCTTGATAATTTATCATTTGTCTCTTCGATTTTTTCTGATTTTTTTCCACTTATTTCTGAGAGAGATTTTGCTGTGTGGAAGGTATTTTCTGCTGTGTGGTACACCGCAGGTAGGCTTAGGTCAGCAGGCCCCTTTGGAGGCAGACTGTAAGGGTCATCGGCGTAGATTTCCACCGAGCAGGTCCTTAGCCACTTAGTGATATATGATATTTTCTTGTGAGAGGACAGGTTTTTCGCAGATCGCTCCTTGAGAATGCTCTCTGGTATCAGATCTTTGCATTTCGTATATGCAACGTTGATTTCCTCATCGGAGAAGGCATCACTGACAGATTGTACAGCGGACTTGACGTCGGAACGGTTCGATTGGTATTGTAAAAACAATTGTTCTCGAGTACGGAACTTGTGTGTGGGGCACGGTGCCAGGGTCACTTGCGCAATGGTTGGTGGTTGGTCGGTTGACATTTTTGTGGTAAGGGAAGGGTCAAGCACTAGCACATACACTGCATTATTTTACCTATTTCCCAGGACCAATAGGCCTCGAGTAGCTGTGATTTGAAAGATTTCTAAGGCACTGATTGGAGCAGAAAGAATATTAGTATATCTGCAATTGCGTAACATTCTCCGGCTTACACGCCGGGTATTACGTGAAGACACTATTAACACATTGCTTATAAGAGGTATAATCACCAAGGGCGAAGAACCCCTCTTTTCTGTAAGAAACGCGAGAGAGACCTCTGGAAATTGAGAAGTTGATTATTTGCACTCAATAATGTAAAGTTACACAAATTAATGTAAATTTTTGGGGGGGACTTAGTTATAAAATCAGTATCGCTTGGCATCCTGTAGGTGTGCTGTTTTTTTTCTTTCTTTATTTTCTTTTAATAAAACCAGTATTACCTGGCATCCTGTAAGAGCTTAACATTTTTTATTTATTTATTTTCTATTTTATCTATAATTTTTATATTTACATATATATATTTATACTATATATATATATTATATATAGAATCTATATAATATATAATATATATATATATATATATATATATATATTTGCTTGTCATAAAAAACCAGTAATACTTAGTATCCAGTAAGTGCATAGTATTTGAGTTGGTTTGTCATTTACCAGTTTTTTGTTTTTTTTTAAACGAGTGCATCTATTTTGGTTTCCATAGATCTGGTCATGGCTGAAAGAAACTTGTGGAGTGCCATTCGCAGCTCCATAATATTGGAGTTTTCAAGAGTTTGTGATTATGAAACTCGTCTCTAGTTTTCACTGAAGGTTGTCACTCAATCTTCCAGAGTAGTCGTGATTGGAGTTCTGTTGTCAGTGTCCTCTCTACGGTGCTGGTGCTGCTTTGAAATTGCTGGTTGGGTGTCCAGGCTTTCAGAAGGGCTTTTGACCTCGATGTGTGAAAGTATGAGTTTTATTACTAATTCACATAAGGCTGTAATAAAAACAGAATTTGCAGAAGCTAAGTTAATCCTGCCTAACCAGTAGATTAGATGTTCAGTTGTAGACTTGAAGAAATTCCTTTACCTGAAGGTCACGCGAAGATTTGAGTTCAACTTTTAGTTTGATATAATGAAGTGTGAAATACCTCAACTATTGTCATTAAACACTAATTGAGGGTAAAGTCAACTCCTAGTGAAAGTTCTACTACTAATATCTCTAATAGATTTTAGGTAATGATTTCAGGCAATTGATTTTCTCAATATGCAGCAAGCCAAAAAGCAATTCTAGACCCATGAAGAAACTGATCAAGTTTTCTAGATGAAACTTAAGTATCTAGAGATTTCCAAACCATTGGGAGTATTACACTAATATAAAAAGATGGCCTGAGCACTAGTCAAGAAATACAGTCATGTTTTATGGAGACCATAAATATAAAAGCTTGTGAAAATTGATATATGTTGATTTACTGATCCAAATTCCAAATTTTTCAGACCTCAGTTTCACCGTCCTAACCTTCAGTTCAACACAAGTCACTGGTGTGGTTGGTCTTCTCAAGCATAACAGTGGAAGGTGAGTGTTGGAGTAAGGAAGAAGATACTACAATGCCATATTACGGACCTCGGATAAGTGCAATGGAATGAAGTTCTTAACTAAAGTGCTTGGAAGTCCAAGGTACGTTAATTATTGGATACAAAGGCATAGGGAAAAAATGTTTAGCGCAATAAGACTATGGTTTTACTTACCGAATCTTGCCAGGTTGCTTCAGTCCATACACAGGTCGAGGGAGAAGTTAATTCTGAATGTGTCGTGAGGAGGATCGCACCGGATTTGGTTGAAGTCGGGTCATCACCAACTATCTATATATATATATAGATATATATATATATATATAATTATATATATATATATCTATATATATATATATATATATATATATATATATATATATATATATATACATATATCTCTATATATATATTAATAATATATATATATATATATATACACATATATATACAGTATATGCATATATATATATATATATATATATATATATATATATATATATATATATATATATATGTATATCTTACAGGTATGAATTGATGTGTCAGCTGCTCTTGCTTGGAGACAGAGTGAGCTGTAGAGGTAGCCTTCTTGAATGAAGGAATCTGATGCGTATGCGTTTTTAAGCTGGTGGCTGTCCGTACTGTTGCCAGGGGCGGTTTTGAGGCGTGGTGGGTATGTACATTTGTTTGTATGGATGTCACAGGTCTGACCAATCAAGGCACTTGAGGAAAGACACATTCCTTTGCGATAGGAAGAAAGACGGTTGAGCGAATGCCAAGTGTCGGGAGAAAACCCCCATCCCAAAGGTATGGCACATATTTTAAATGACTTAGAAACAGTTGCCTTTGAAAAGAGAGAAGTGTGGAATGTATCTCTTTACTTAATATTGTGCTATATATATCATTATTACTGATGGGCTCTATACCATGATATTAGAGACAGGATTCTCTAACCTGACTAATACAATGTAACAATTGACATTTTGAGTCTGGGAGTGAATAATTAGCCAGGAGAGTGGAATAAGGGTCGACTTGGGTTTTTATCACTATGACTTATTAATCATTTTGTTCTATTTTATGTTCATCTGCTTCGGGTAATAAAAATCATATTTTTGTATTTATGTGAGCTTAATAGCCTGATGACATGTTTGTAGATAGAGGGCGCCCACTGTCAACAGGTAAGAGTTTTCAACTTGTGTAGTTTTGTCAAAAGGGGGGTGGGGTAAGAGTGGAGGCAGCGGTTTAACAAGCTTTTTATACATTTTATAGGCTGTAGGTACACTAGTGAAGAAACTGGTGACTAGTTAGACATATTTTTTGGTAGGAAAAGGGGTTATAATCATGTCACAGGCAACTCGGATTCTTTTTGCTGATTCAATGGGTTGGTGTGGTGTTGAAAGCATTGGGTTACTCGGGTATCTCTCTGCATCTCAGTGTTGGCCAGTTAGTGATTCATGAAAACCAGTGTTTTAAAACGTGAAGGGAAAAAGTTTAGTTTTTGACATATTAAAGTGTTTCACGAGTGTGGTGAATAGGCTACGCATATTTGCGATGCGTATACGAATTCGGTTTCCAGTCATATGAAGATGTGAGTGTATTTTCAAGTTTTCTTTCTTCTTTTCTCTTTTTTTAATTTTTTGTTTTTGTTTTTATTCTTTTGTGTTTGTGGTGAATTTGCTCGAAGGGGGATTTTGTTTTGATGTCTCTTGAAATTCGACGGACATTGTAATGATGTGAGCGAGGGTTTTTGGTTGTTGTGAGTCATGCCCTGAGAGAGAGAGAGAGAGAGAGAGAGAGAGAGAGAGAGAGAGAGAGAGAGAGAGAGAGAGAGAGAGAGAGAGAGGCAAGAATTTGTGTGTGTGGCAAGATGAAGACGAGATTCTAGCAGACGCGAAAGCGTTTCTTAGAGGGGAATTAGTCAGGAAACGTTATAAGTTGCCTTTTTCGGGTTTAAAGTTAGAAGGCAATCTATTAGTTAGGAAAATTAAATATAAATTGAGAACCAGTGAAAGTAAAGGAGATACGACACAGATCGTAATTCCAAAAGTCCTAATTCCAGTGGTTTTGGATATAGTTCATTGCATGTTCGGTAGTCCACACTTGGGAATAGAAAAAATGTATGATGAGGTTCGTGCTAAATACATTTGGAAAAACATGGGGAAAGATGTGGAATATTTTGTGAGAAATTGTACAGTGTACAACGCATGTAAGTCTCCAAGGATAACTTCATGCAAATTAGGATCGTATCCTATACCAAGTAGACCTTTTCAGAGAATACATAAGGGTATCGTGGGGAACTTTTATGAGTCTAGATATGCGAAAAAGTACTTGTTAGTAATAATAGATGAACTTACAAGGATAGTAGAAATTTTCCCACTTAAGCATAAAACGGCTGAAGAAGTAGCCGTAGCATTTTTCAATGGTATCATTTGCAATACGGCTCACCCGAAGTTCTATTGACCGACAATGGTAGAGAATTTGTGAACAAAACTTTAGAATGTTTAGCGGAAGTCATGGGGATACAGAAAGTAACAATTATTCCATACAAACCTGAGAATAATGGGTTGTGTGAACACGCAAACAGGAAAGTGCTCGAGGCTCTCAGGAAAACTGTAGGTGGTAATGTTAAGAATTGGGACAGATATGCTGATGTTGTTAGACATAGTATTAACACATATGGTTAGTGATTCCATTAAAATGTCTCCATTTGAAGCTTTGTTTGGTTGTCCAGCACGAGGCTCATTTGATTTGCTAACTATACCTCATCATGGGGAGGATATGATCGAGGCGTTGGTATCCACAGTGAGAGAGAGACATACTTGTCTCAGCCGTAATTTCGAATCCACAACCAGAGAGATGGTACAGAAAAGTGATGGTAAAACATCTGATCCCAAGATCAATGTCGGAGACAAGGTATTTTTAAAACTTAATGTGAGAAATGAACTAAACTACAAATTAGGCCCGAAGTTTGAAGGTCCTTTTAAAGTCATTGAGGAGAAAATTGGAAACAGATTTGTAGTCTTATAGGAAAAAACAGGTCGGTCGAGGTTAACACATATCTTGAAATTGAAAAGAATTGGTTGTAGGGATTGATATATTGTCACGCAATTGCATTTTTTTCTTTGTTTTTTCTTGCTGTCTGGTTTTTTGCAATTTGGTGGCGAAATGCTTTAACGTTTTTTTTCTTTCTTTCATTTCCTTCTACTGTTTTTTTTCTCTCTTTCATTTCCTTCTATTGTTTTTTTTTTATTATGCGCAAATCTGCGGTGTTTTGGTGTAAAATTTCCGGGTTAATATTTTACGTGGGAAGTTGTTTGGAAATGTGGCGAATTTTTGTTTTAGCTGAGAAACGTGATGATAAACATGTGATAATTCCTGTGTGTATGATATTTGGGGCTGAATTTCTGTGGTTTTACGAGCCGAATAGGTGACATTGGGGTTTTATATAATTGGGGTAATGTCGTGGGGAGTTATGATTTAAGGTTTTTTTTGTTGGGGGTTGAGAGGGGGGGGGGGCACCTTGGTGATATCCTGATGATAAGTTTGTGGAATGTGATTATATGGTGTCAGTATAGAATTTTTTGGGGAATAAGGGTTTCTGGCATTGCAAATCTGACTAGACAAATCTGCAGTGCGGTTCGAAGCACCTTAGGTGTTCACAGGTGGATTTTTGCTAATAATGCTGTGATGAATCCGGTTGCTGATTTTTCCCTTTGAAGTTGATTACTCGGAGATTTGCATTTTGGGAAAAATATTGAATTATATATGTTTTTTCTTCTCTTATGTGCACTGTGTAATGGGAGAAAGTTCACTTTTTATTGTTGTTATTATCTTTTTTTTTTCGATTCCTACGAGAGATGTTGTAATTGGTGTTAAGCTTTAAATAGCATTTCTATTTTAGATAGGAGATATAATTTGTTAAGGTATGTGAGTTAGATAGAAGGGGTGTTCGACACTATATTTCATGGAGGTTAGTTATATAAACGATAAAAGGGGTTTTTGCTGTAAGACATTATGGGTTCTCTTTTGATAGTGTGTTTGTCTTTTATGGGATTACTTGTGAGGATTCAGTGGGTAAAGATTATATTTTGTTTAGTGAGGAATTATTAATATTTGACTAGGAGATTAAGTATATTAATTAATGATGGATTTGTGGGGTAAAGCAAGACTTTAGTTGTTTTATGATCATGTAGATCACGATGACTTTAGAGAATTCCCATCTTCACGTGATGGTGATGATGGAAACAACTTCGTTCTACAGTACCAGAGGTCGAGTCGAGTCTACACACGAATGGCGATTCTATGGGCTGCCTTTGCAATGGATGAGATGTATTCGGTACATCATCTCAGGATATGTTCTGGGATAAATCAGGTGACTACAATCTTCTATGAGGCAGGTGCGAGTAGCACTTGCATGGAAGTCACGGGATACTTCCTTGATAACGGGGTGGTGACCACATTTCCTTCAGTAGAAAACGTCGAATCTACAGTTTCGCGATGAGGGGGTGTTGGATACTCTCACGAGGGTCGCAGACGCTGATTAATGGCGCGTGCTGAGTTTTTTCGAAGTGGTATACGTACTCGACCAGCATCTACAACTATTCGTCGAGTTCTGCTTATCTTAGTGACAAGGACGAGCCTTTCATCAATGAACATTACACAATTCCAATAATAGTGGTCATGCTCGCCGTCATACTGATCACAATTTGTGCACTAGGAGTTCTTAAACTTCTGTGCATCCGGCGAGGCACGAGGGCTCCAGCAACGAGGTAGCCCTAAATCATGTGGCAAATTGATACTTTGTGCATTAGTTGCTGATGTAGTGTGTGACAGGAGTGCACAAAAGACATAGGTGGCCGAGCCATTTTACAGGTATGAATTGATGTGTCAGCTGCACTTGCTTGGAGAAAGAGTGAGCTGTAGAGGTAGCCTTCTTGAAGGAAGGAATCTGATGCGTATGCGTTTTTAAGCTGGTGGCCGTCCGTACTGTTGCCAGGGACGGTTTTGAGGCGTGGTGGGTATGTACATTCGTTTGTATGGATGTCACAGGTCTGACCAATCAAGGCACTTGAGGAAAGACACATTCCTTTGTGATAGGAAGAAAGACAGTTGAGCAAACGCCAAGTGTCGGGAGAAAACCCCCATCTCAAAGGTATGGCACATATTTTAAATGACTTAGAAACAGTTGCCTTTGAAAAGAGAGAAGTGTGAAATGTATCTCTTTACTTAATATTACCTTTGAAAAGAGAGAAGTGTGAAGTGTATCTCTTTACTTAATATTGTGTTATATATCTTTATTACAGATGGGCTCTATACTATGATACTAGAGACATGATTCTCTAACCTGACTAATACAATGTAACAATTGACATTTTAAGTCTGGGAGTGAATACTTAGCCAGGAGAGTGGAATGATAACTTAATAGTTTTCTTTGTGGGGCAGACTTGGGTTTTTATCACTATGACTTATTAATAATTTTGTTCTATTTTATGTTCATCTGCTTTGGGTAATAAAAATCATATTTTTGTATTTATGTGAGCTTAATAGCCTAATGACATGTTTGCAGATAGAGGGCGCCCGCTGTCAACAGGTAAGGGTTTTCAATTTGTGTAGTTTTGTCAAAAGGGAGGGGGGGGGGGGGTTAAGATATATATATATTTTAACCGCACATCAGCGGAATCATTCGGACGGGAGAATGTCACGGTATCCTCGCATTGTCCTTTTGTGTGTATAGCTTCTCTATCTCTCTCTCTCTCTCTCTCTCTCTCTCTCTCTCTCTCTCTCCACACACACACACACACATACACATACGCGCACAAACGCCATACAGTTTCATCCAAAGGAAGTAGTGAAAAGAGAGAGAGAGAGAGAGAGAGAGAGAGAGACTAAGGCTATAGCAACGACACCCATTTGCCTTTTAGGAGACAAAACAAACCTTGAGGCATGACACGTATTAAATTATGAATAAATGTCTTTCTTTATTCGTCTTGCTGTTACGTTGCTCTTACATATGTTCTGGCTATACCTTGATTCCTGACACCGTTGTTTGGGGACTGTGGACGAGCAGCCTCCTCCATTCAGAGGAAGTTGTGCAATTGGAACTTCTTCTTCTCCAGAAGTTTAGGAATAAGAATACAAATACTGAGAACCATTCCAACAAAAGCCTAATAATAAGACCAATCATGGAATACCCACAAATACCCACGTGTTTAGCAGGATCGACTTCCAATATAAGTGCATTACACATAATAGAACAAATAAATACACAAAAGATACAAAGCAGAACCAATTAATCAGAGATTATACAGACTGGCAACCAATATATGGAGTAAATTAGTTCGGTGCAACAGAGAATTAGCAGAGGAATCGGAGGCAGGAGAGATAAGCTTTCACCCAAAGGACACAGATCACAGAAGGTGGAGGAGAAGGAGGAGGAGTAGGAGGAGGAGGAGGAGGAGGAGTAGCATCTTCTTCATATAAGTATTCATCGCGATGAACCTCAACCATTATGCGCTATTAAGAAATGTCTTGTGAAAAACGTATTATGTAAAATGTTCTTTGTAAATATATTGCAAAATCATTATGATATGTTAATATTAAGGTTAAAATGAGAACATTGGAACTTTTGCTAAACAGAATTATACTATTATCAAGAAATAAAACTTAAAGTATGTAATCTGTACGATTCACAAATAAATAAATAAATAAATAAATAAAATAGAAAACAGACAGCGACCACCAACCAACCAACAGAGTCAGTAACAGAGATGGTGGTAGTGGGTTTCTTTGGTACTAAAAGTGTGAATTAGACTTCCAGCCATGATAAAAAAAAAATGTAAATGGATTGACTGGAAAATAAATATGGTGATCAAACATTCAGCCATTAGATGGCAAAGGTCAGGCGTGACCTCATGTCACTTAATTGAGCATCAATTCACCTCCTCCCCCATAATTTATGACTGCTTTTGGAAAAGGGCGCGAAATGTGTATATGAGATTTGCAGGATTGACTCATGACTGCTTTGGAACTTGTGACAGACAGACAGACAGGCATAACAAAGTGCTGATGACACAATGATCAATGGGAAAGTTGCCCATATAACTGATGCATGTAGTATGTAGTATCTAGAGATATGTGACAACAGACACACACATAGTAGTATTATGAGCTTCCTCCGTTGTGGATACGAAAGTGGCAGTGAATTCACTGTCGCAGACTATCGGAGGTAAGTGAATATAATAACAATAAAAAATAATATTTGAGTAAATACCAGTAATACTGCAGCGTTATTTATAATGGCATTATATAATAACGATAGTAGAGAGCGAGAAGGAAAAAGAGAGAGAGCCTGCAATCAGGACTAGGCCTATGTGACGCATCCGAAAGCTTCGGTTAGGATCCGTTTACCTTACACCAATATAATTTCACGCACTTATCGAAAATCAGTATTGAGTCCAATCATCTTCGATCGTCAATTTCCGTCATAAATGGCAAAATTATATTTTGATTTAGAATTCGTGAGAAAAAATTACCAGAAAATAATAACGATTATTCCGAAATTATTCTAACATTTAGCAAGGAATCGAACGCAGGTGCAACAGCGGCCACCGAGTTCGTATGTGGTCGACCTTTTTAACCGTCCATCTTGGTTTACTTTTTGATGTTCGTACGTTCATAAATGCCTGTGCAGTCGATTCCTCATGCAATGATATACGCGCTTGCAATCGTCATTCAATGCTCTTTCTTCTAAAGTATACTTGTAAAGTGTAACGGTAGTCAGTTGACAAGAGCTGACTCGCCAAGATCCTCAACCACCTCATAAAGACCAATCTGTTTAACCGGCTTCATATTATTCTCGCCCATACTGTACTCATCAATAAGGTCGCTTTCTGTGCTTCATAACTTATGGTTTACGCCTGTATGACACCCCTAATACTTCTGTGCGCGTGATTTTTGTTCCTGTTTAGATAATTTTATGACGATTTTTTTTTTTATCTCTACACTCTCTCTCACCCACATATCCACACCCACCCTCCACCCACATGTCCATTACCAACCGCATCCACAGACTCACCCACATACATGGCCACACTCTGCCGTATGTGACATATTATCCACAACCACCACATCCAATTCCTCACCCACAGACCAACGTCATCACCCCCTTAATCAACCACATAACCACACTGATCCACTGTCTTTTCTATGTGACACATCTAGATCCACATCTTCCCCAACATATCTATACCCCATGTATCCACATCCTCGTCTACGTATCCACATCAACCAAGTCCATATCCTCACCCCTTCATTTCAAAGAAAAGCTGGTTTGCCCCCAGAGACAAATCCTGGACCCAATCCAGCTTTGTTGACGAATTTCTGTTTACTTTCGACATCGTCGCATTGCGAGGTCATGGCAAAATATTGTCACTCTGCACTCACGCTTTCATCGGTAAAAGTTCAACAATAAATGCCATTTCATCCTGTGAGATGGAAAGACTATTTTGCTCCCTGTACCTATACAGTTCCTGAGGCTCTGAAGAACATTCCTGCTTTTGACGAATTTTGCGTTGCTTGCAACGTTGCTGCATTACCGCATTGCTCCTATTATTTATTAGCATGTTGCACACTGCAGCTCTGTGTGGAACACTGCAGTTAGTGTGGATATTTGTTGTCCTTCAAGAAAGCCTTCTGAAAAAGTAGTTCTGGAATAAAGTTCTTGCAAAATTGTCTTTTTTCATTGAATGGTTCGGGCCTAAATATAGTAATTGTTTACAGTCTTGATTAAGTTTATATAAAGGAAACTAAACTGTAATGGTCATGTGATTATAGGAAGTCATCCTGTGTCCAAATGGCAGGTGTTTATAGGAAGTTATCATGTGTTCAAAGGCTATACTTACCTTTCAGCACAGTTTCAGTTTTAGCCTCCTGTCAAAGGAGACGATTTCTGAGACTTTTCCATTCATTATCAGATGAAATTATATACACAAATAATATATTGAAATCCAGCGTAAATAAACAACTGAATTTACAAAGATGGGTGAGGAAACTAGTCAGATTATTCCTAATTCCCATTTTTTTCTCTCAATTTAAAATTATGAGCCTACTGGGATGTCTAAATTCGACTTCAGTTCGAAATGAGTATTTCATGTAAAGGAAAAATGACCCAAGATTCGACATAAAGGAAGACGACGAAAACCAACTTGCCTACAGTCCTCCCCCAGAGCGAAAATGCCACATGCCCGTCATAGACGATTTGAAAATCCAGGCACACCAACAAATTGAAATTCAACACCGTATTTCGGACAAAAATAGTGCAGTCCTGAGCGTGAAATGATCAAATCCAAAGTGATTCACGTAAACTTCATGTTTCTGAACTTACTACAGACTAATTTGCGTATTAACTACCTTTAAGTTATCAACTTTAAAAAGCCTTGTAGATTAATACTTCCGAGAACTCTGTTGTCACTGTTCCTACGTACAATTTACATTATTTTTGGGGGAGAGGGAATCCTACGAAAATAAACTTATAATGAGAAGAAATGGCTGATCATAATATACGTATTTTAAAATCCTTCAAGATTAACAGACCTTATTATTAATGTTTTAAGATACGATCCCAACATTTGTCAGTAAAAGATCGAATACAGATTCGTCCTTTCTTCCTAAACTCATCTGATTAACTGATGACTCATTCGCCATAATATTATGAAAGCAGAACATCAAAAAAGTATTAGGGAATGCCTAAGGAAAGACTATAATAGTAGTTAAAAACGCATGAATTGTCACCCAGCGGTTGAAGTTAGTATACGAAGCCAGCACCACTTTTTGCAATAATATATCTTATTTCAACCAAATCATACAAAATGAAATAAAATATTTCCAACTTGAAGGTAAACTTTCTTTTTCCTCTCCATAATCACTGAGAATTACCGTTTCATTACATTGAGCTTATGTAGAGGATTAAGGCACAAGTGCTTTGATTGTGGAAGTGCAATGGTATAAATCATCAATATCCTGCAATTGCAACATAGTCGTCACTGACGGGTCATTATACTGCTTTTTATCCAGTTCGAAAGGAGATTCAATCTGACTTGCCAACAAATCCTTCGGCTATTTAAAGCTTTGCTTGCTGACGAATCTTAGTCTGATTGCAATATTGCAGTATTGAAAGGAAGCCTGTGGCAAATTCGTCAATATATACTGTCTGAAGGAAAGTTGGTTTGTTCGACGAAAAACAAATCCTTAGTCGATACCCTTCTGACTATTCATGAGAATTTCGCCTGTCTTGCAACATTGCCGCATTGCAATATATAGGAATTTATGTTGCTTATTCGTCGTCATTAGAAGGTCAATATACTATACTGCATTCGATCAAGCTCGAAGCAGCAAAAGTTGCTCTGCCAAGAGAACAAGTCACAACAGCCTCTGATGACCTCTGAGGACAGCATGTGACGTCATCATGACCTCTTACAGCCTTTTCCTGACCCTATTATTATCTTCATGTTCTGGTGACCTTCTTTGCTCTTTCCCCACACTGAGGGTAGAAGACCCTGACTTCTCCTATTCATGAAGTTCTTATTAATCATTCTTATTGACATATTTACCTTTTATCATTTTTGTTTTTACTAAATTTTCAGTTTCATGTTGCTTTGAAACATCTAATTTTTTTCAGGAAACTTTCCATTTATCTTATTCGTTATTCTGTATTATCACTGATCTTGTTCTTCCAACTTTATTTCATTCTCTTCCTTGATTCAGTCATCTGTCGCCTTCATCATCTCCCTAATTAGGCTCAGTCATGGAATTGTCTTTCCATTTCCATTTCCACCCACTTTCCATCCAACTTCATTTCCTTGTCAACTTTCCTGTCAGCTCTTTTTTTTTGTCTGAACGACCGACCTCAGAAATGACCCAACCGTCGATCTAACTACCAATTGACTCATTAAGTGACACGTGGAGGGAGGTTCCACTTCTCCTCCGGGAGGTTCTTCAAACGTATTTTCTTCTCTACGGGTTGAAGCTTCACTCAGAGGCTGCTCCAAGAGTGATACTCCGTGCTTGCATTAGGCCGCCTTCATCTCCAATAACAGCACACGGTGATTTTAATTCATTGCTAATTATATCACGGCCATCTTTATATCTTCTTTTTTAATAAGCGAGATCTCTTCTCCCTGCATTTCCTTTCACCTCCTCCTCTCCAAAATGGCAAAATTTCTATTAAAATAATATTTAAAGGATTCATGACGTTTGATATGAATAGTCCTTGATGTCTCATGAATCCCAACTTTTAAGATTTTTAAATTAAATTATTTTCAGCCTCTTCTATGTTATTTTCTCATTTTTTGGATCGAAGATGATAAAGTATTCCGTATGAGATTCATTTGATTCCTTAAATTAATTGATTCTCGTAAAGACTACTTCGTCCGTTGCCTTTAATTGCATGCTACAGCCTCCACTAATGTTGGCAATCCTGCTTCCTCTCCGGACAAGGAGCAGCTATTGTTTTGTTACCAGAACGAACTTCGTCATTTTCAAGGGGTTCAATTTTAATTATATACATATTACTTCCTTTATAATATTCATCATATATATCGATGCGATATTTATTCGTGGTCTTGCTAAAACAATATATAATAGTTTCGTCTTCTAACGACCAAACGTCATCCGAAGATTGTCATAGCACTCAATAGATGTCTTTAGCGTACAATTTTGAGGAAACATTATATGACAAAAAAATCTTATATTTGAATTCCTAGCACATTAATCTTCTCTGTATTACTAGCGACGCCTTTCGTCATATAATAATATAAATATCTTTATCTTTATAGTGATTTTATTTGAATTATGAAATTTACAAGTGAGGGAGACAAGATTATCATAGTTTACCACTTACATATTTTTTTACGTTTTTTATTAAGGTAGAAATAATTTTTATAGAAAACTGTATTTTGACATATTTGGATAACTATAAAAATTCTCTCTCTCTCTCTCTCTCTCTCTCTCTCTCTCTCTCTCTCTCTCTCTCTCTCTCTCTCTCTCTACGAAGACAGAGCAATGAAAATTTATAGCTCAATCAAATAAGGCTCGACAAAATACATTTGGCAACTTCTAAACCTCATGTACCTATCTTTTTTTTTATGTTAGAAAGGAAGACAAAAGTCTTGGCTGCCTGTATACAGCTATTGCCTCCCCCTGCTGAACAGTTATATACTTTTAATTTCTATGAATGTCTAGTGCTCTGTATGAGTATAATCGCCAAGTTATGTATGCAGAAACTATGCCTCTCAATGTAAGGTAAATATAGCACCTTTACTATATATCCTGTAGGCTGTAGCTTTTATGTATTAGTATCTGTAAGTGCTTTATCTCGATTATGAAAAGTATTATCATTATTATCATCATTATTAATTATTCTCATTATCATCATTATTAATTATTATCATTATAATCATCATTATTATTAGCATTACAGTAGTATATTTGGGAAAGGGCAAAATCCTACCTCCCTTGTATCATATTGTTTTGAGCAGAAAAGGCAGAAAAGTTCCAATCGATTTAATGTGCCTTGTTTCATGTATAAGAAAAGTGTCCTCGTGATTTTACATATGTATATATATTTATATTGAAATTCAGTAAAGCAAAGCTACTGATAAATTCCATGTGTGCTAAGGGGGAAGCGTGTCCACCAAATATTTCATGGCATCCATACATATGACACATAATTGCATTTAGATGCTTAATGTCAAACCACCCATATTATTCAGTTTACCTGCCCTTATAGGCCTTACAGTGCCCCTAAAAAGAGCTCGAATTGCAACAAGAGCGCCCCCCACAACCTCCAGATGAGGAGGCTTGCTTCGCTCGCCACCCAACCCATTGCCCCTCCCACCCCCACCCCGCCCCCAACTTTTGGAACCAGTTACGCCCCTGCATATAGAACAACACCACTGGGCCCATTTACTTAAAACTCAAGCTCTCAAAGAATACTGTGATGTTCGTTCGAAAGGAGTAACAGAAGGTAAAAGGGGAATACAAAAAAGCGGAAATCAGTTATTAGTAAAACTGGTAAATTGATAAGTAAACGAGTGAATAAATATATAATAATGTATTAAACCTGATGCTAGAAAATGGCGCACGTTCGTCACATTAGCTGCTCAGGGTTGGCTCATCCTAACTTTTTACTCTACAGGTGTATTTGTGTCAATCAGATATAGGCTTATGAAGCCTTAGGGATGAAGTCTCTAGGCATACTACTACCTCAAGGCCCTATCAAATCCCCAGCAGGCACTGGCTAACCACTGCATTACAATGGCAGAAATTTAGATGCCTTCCATATCCAGTGTTTTACTTGATCTTCTGAAATAAATAGTAAGGTTTTTCAGACGTTATCTTCATTTTACGATTAAAAAAAGCTAATATTTACATACTTTAATCATTATTATATTGAATTTTGAAGAATATTCCCGGTTACTTTATTTACCGTTGATAACTTCTTTTTTTAACTTAATACTGGATGTAAAAAATAATCTTTAAGGAAATTTCTGAAAATGGAGTTTCGTCTCACCAGCCAATGAGAGGTTATCTAAGAAGCCTTTTTGCCAAAACCCAACGATTTCAGCCAATGAAAGGAGGCGTTAAAAACATTGTTAATGGTGTAGACCTCTAATTGGTCAAAGCAATTCCTATCCGCATTCCGCTTTGGAAGACTCGGTGACTAAACACGAAGTTGAGTCACGACGAGTGGACGTTTTTGGAAGTGGACGTTTTTGTAAACAAATGCTCACGAGATAGAGGAACAGACTTTGGTAAAGGAGAAGGCATTTCAGGTCAGTCTTTCTGACATTCTAAGACAATATTGCTGTTGCTGTAGGCTTCGTATGCTTGGTTAACCATTGGCTAGCGTGAAAATGTCCTCTCGAAGGAGTGTTGTGGTCCCGGAATTGAAATTATGCAGTTTTCAAAAATAGTTTGTAGACTTAAAACCCTTCAGAGCTGGACGGTCACAGCGTAATTCTTAAAACTTTACTTGGTAGATCTAGGGTACCTATCCGCGGCGGCCCAGACTATAGCAGTTGCAGTTTTTCTATGCAGTTTTACCTACTGAACATGAAATTTAAGTAATATTTATTCGGACGACTGTAATTAACCCACAAGGCCCAGTACTAAACACGGCGAAATACATTGGACGCCCCAATCCCTAGTGGATGTCGTATCCGTGGTTATGTTTCTTGCAGGGTAATTCTAAAGAATAGTTCTGCACGAACTGCAAGGAACGTAACCGCGGATACGTCATCCACTAGGGATTGGGGCGTCCAGTGTATTTCGCCGTTTTTAGTACTGGCCCTTGTGGGTTAATTACAGTCGTCCGAATAAATATTACTTTAAATTCTTATTCAGTAAGAAAAATAACATAGGAAAACGTCAATTGCCATAGTCTAGGCCACCGCGGATTGCTTCTGTAGAAATACCCTGACACATTAAACTAAGCATAAGGCCTACAGTAAAGGTAGTATTTGCAGCAAAAATGATTTATAGGTTTTTGACTGAATGCAAACATTTTCGCAGTCTCGTCTAACCTTGTGGGACTGACAGGAAAACGCTTTTTATTTTTTAACTAAAATATTTAAACTTACAGAGCTCAATCGTCGACTCCTGTCCTGCCATGAATGTTTGAAGAGCATTTAACCTCGGCGTCAGTTATATATTTAGGTGGTTCCTCCTCCTTGGTCGTTTTGGTACGAATTGAAGTCGTTTCGTTACGCCCAAAAAGCCGACTAGATAGATACCAAACAGTTCGTCTCCACTCAAGCAATTTAAACACCAAAACTGATTTCTTCAAACAATGACTAGTTTTGTCATAGAAAAGGTCGTCTTTGCGTTATATTGATAGATACTTATCAGGGCGCAAATAAAGAATATATTTATTACAGCTCAATCGACGTTTACATCATTCTGAGACGTAAGTTATTTTTACAACTCTCGTAATTACTCGTTAGTCATCTGTTTGAATGACCTGAATAACCTACCGCGTCGACTTAGCAATTACCAAACTCAAAATGGTGTTATTTACAGATTTCTCGACACTAATTTAATACAAAAAAGAAGAATACTTAACCAAATAGTTCTTAAAACTAACTGACCACAATGCTTATTTGCAACAACAGACCTCGAAACAGAATTCCTTTATTGAGGGACATTTATAGCCTTCTGTATTATGAAATTATAATATTTTAGTCATATTTTTATATATCAATAAATATTTTAACCCATATTCAAATTTTTTAGAGCTTAGGCAATAGCTGTAAGCTGTAAAATGGCTAAAATGAAATGCAATAGTTGTTTGGTAAGCTATTTAAAATGTATTTTTTATGAATATTTTGCAAGAACGAAGAATCATATTTAAGACCAATGAAAACCAGAATGATTTTCTAATATATATCTCATGTTCAATCGGTCAAATTCGTTGTTATTTACATAAAATCAAAGGTTAAATGTTTGTCAAAAAAAAGAAGAAAAAAAGGAAAGCGCTTACCTATTTATTCAGGATTTAGCGTCTAATCAATTCAATCACGTTTTTTCTGTCTTATTCAGTAGTCGAATACTTGAACGATCTAATGATAATAATATAATAGTAATAATATTGTACAGGTTCTTCTCTATTTTTCTAATTATTGCTTTCTCATTGTTGCTTAAACTGGTGAGCAACGCACCGAAGGTTGACATATCTCAATTAGGTCAAACGATTGGATTTTATTGGTAAAAAATTTCAGTTGGGGTAGTCAAATTTTCGGGTATACCCCGTAGAGTTTATTGCAGATAGAATTTATGTTAAATTCTATTTCTTTTCTATTCTTTCGATTCTTTCCGGACGTTTCGTCTGAATAAACCTCAGACATCCTCTTGGGCGGAGGTGGGTGAAGGACTGAAGTGAGAGGGTTGTTGTTGTTGTATTAAGCCAACACTTCTTGTTGGCACGGGCCTTTCCCTTGTTCGGCCCGTAGGTGATCTGAAAAGATTCATTAGGTTCATGGTTAGTTTTATGAAATTGGAAATATTTTTAGTTGTAGAGATAGGAGTGAAGAGGGAAAGGATGATGGTGTCAGTAAGTAGAAGTTTGGAAGAATGTAAGGCTTTTGAATATTAGAGAAGCGGTGCAGGTGGGGTTGTCCAACCCTTTACTCCCTTGGGTCCCTGCAGGAGGATTTCAGTGGTAGGTAAAGTTTAAAAGAATGATAGTGAATGATGTGGATAGAGCCTTATAGTGAGGGGATGTGATGAGGGTGGTTGATGTCACTTTTAGTTTATTTACCTTGGTGGAGGTAGGTTGTAAAGCATCTGGGCATGCTCTTCTAAGTTTTCAATGATTGTCTTTGTGACTGTGGCAGCTGCATGCTCAACCTCTTGTGCAAGTTGGTTGCTGTGTTTCTTCTTGACAGTGTTCACATGGTCTGACACTGTTTTCCACGATTTCCCAGCAGGCTTTATATCCTAGCCTAAGTCTGTGGATGATTACAGCAAGTTTTCTTGGTGTGTGCCTGTCTATGGGAGGAGGCACTAGATCAGTCGATGTCTTATACCATCTGGCAGACGGTGAGCTCTTTTCTACCCACTCACGATAGTCTTTTAGCAAGTTTTCTTTGTAGAGTGGTTTCATTGCATTCTTGATTTGTTGTAGTGCAGGTTGTATATGTATTTGCACTCTGTCAATGTGTTTTGTACTTTTGGCTAGCTCATCAGCCCTCTCGTTGCCTGGAATTCCTATGTGACTGGGTATCCAGTTTAAGGTGACAGGTCTTCCTCTTTTGCTGTGCTGGTGCAGCAGTGTTTTGATTCCAGCCAGCAGTGCCTTGTTTTCTTTATTTTTCTGTTGTTGCAGGGCTTGCATTGAGGACTTTGAGTCGGTGTGGATGATTACAGGCCCTTCTTCATTCTCCAGTGAGTACAGCAGTGCCTGTCTTATTGCTGTTAACTCTGTCTGCATGGTGGAGGCGTGGTTGGAGGTCCTCCAGCAGGCTGTGAAGTTTCTTGAATATACTGCAGCTCCCGTAGTTTGATTCTCAGGATCTACAGTGCCATCGGTGTAGTATGTTTGTGCCCCTATGGTCTCAGTGTTTCTGATTGCTTCATAGGCTGCGCTCTTAGCTCTTCTCTTGTGCAGTCTTCTTTTGCTCTTGGCAGGCTTGTGTATTTATATATTGCAGTGTCCTTCTTCCAGGGAGGTAGTTGTTGTGTGCCCTGTGTTGTGTCTGGACCTAGCTGCAGCAGTGTCTCTGCCATGCCTAGACTCTTGATGTTGTCGCTTTGGTCCTTACCATAGGAACTCGAACTTTGAATCTCTGGGTGTTTAGCAAGTTCCTCTCTGGCCCTTTTCCTCGAGATGGAGTCTCTTTCTGAGAGGAACATCTTGGCCATTGTGCTTGCATTTCGCTGTTCAATCCTATCCTCTAGTTTTGGCAAGTTAGTTTCAAGCCTGAGGTTGCACAGCCTTGCCCATGTCGGTGCTCCTAGCATGAGCCTCATTGCATTGTTTTGAACGACCTCCATTGATTCTTTTTGAGCCTCTGTCAGCCTCATCAGAGTGGGGGCAACATAGTCCACCAATGTTCTGGTGCAGGCTAGGTAGTACTTCCTTTGTATGTTTTCATTTGCTCCCTCCTTCAGTGGTGAGAGGGTGAGTACAGCTGCTTATATTGCGGTGGCGCAGCGGGGGGCGTCGTGCCACTGCCTTTTCATTGGCTAGTGGGTGGGGAGCTTCTTTTTCATTGGCTGCCTGGCTGCGGGCTCAAGCCAGCTCCCGATCGCATGCTCAGTAAGCGTGCCGATCTTCTCAGCTGCATATCATCACGCCGGGCTTCATTTTGATTGGGTAAAGGCCACGTGACGTCACTGCTGGTATTATTCATCATATTAATTTCGTCTTTGGTGGTATTTTCTTCTTGAATTGGTTGCGTTTTCGGGCGGTGATATGGTGATGTTGGCCATTACTGGAGTGTTTCTTCGCATGCAGGTCGGGAGCAAAAAGGCCTCCTGTGTCGTGTTCATGGAGGGCTTTTGCTCCTGTATGAGTAACGCCTCCAGGAGGCGCAGACAGCGAGGATCGGGTGCTCTCCCTATTATCCTGGTGTTACGGATAATACAGTCGTGGGAGATTTTGTCTCGTTGGGCGGTGAGGGCGTGGTTCTTGATAGCCCCTTCTTGGGCGTGACAGGAGATTCTCTTTGCAAGACGCATGGTAGTCATTCCAATGTACCTCCCAGGACATCCTCGGGCGGGGCATATGTATTGGTATACTACGTTCGTCTGCTTGAGAGGGTCTCCTGATGGCGGTGAGGAGTTATTTTTCATGGGAGAGGGCCCATTGTGAAAAGGGCCCTCTCCCATTGTTCTACCTGGCAGGACACACACCTCGAGCTTGATAGAGCTTCACAGATGCTCGTGAATAACGGATATTCTAATATACTCATCAATCGAGAAGTGTGCACCGCCCTCGAAAGATGGTACTCGAACGAGGAAGAAGACCCACGACCCCACCCCACCGAGACCATCAAAATATATTATAAGGCCTTCATGCACTCTCAATACCGCGAGGAGGAGAAGGCGATGAAGAAGATCATTAAGGAGAACATCCTCCCCATTGAAGAAGGCAAGATTGTGGACCTTATAATATACTACAAAAACCAGAAAACAAAAGAACTTATCATGAAAAATAACCCCTCACCGCCATCAGGAGACCCCCTCAAGCAGACGAACGTATTATACCAATACATATGCCCTGTCCGAGTATGTCCTGGGAAGTATATTGGAATGACTACCATGCGTCTTGCAAAGAGAATCTCCTGTCACGCCCAAGAAGGGGCTATCAAGAACCAAGCCCTCACCGCCCACCGAGACACAATCTCCCGCGACTGTATTATCCGTAACACCAGGATAATAGGGAGAGCACCCGATCCCTAGCCGTCTGCGCCTCCTGGAGGCGTTACTCATCCAGTAGCAAAAGCCCTCCATGAACACGACACAGGAGGCCTTTTTGCTCCCGACCTGCATGCGAAGAAACACTCCAGTAACGGCAAACATCACCATATCGCCGCCCGAAAACGCCCCAATTCAAGAAGAAATTACCACCGAAGACGACATTAATACGATGAATAATACCAGCCACGCGGCCTTTACCCAATCAAAATGAAGCCCGGCGTGATGATATGCAGCTGAGAAGATCGGCACGCCCGCTGAGCATGCGATCGGGAGCTGGCTTGAGCCCGCAGCCAGGCAGCCAATGAAAAAGAATCTCCCAACCCACTAGCCAATGAAAAGGCAGTGGCACGACGCCCCCCGCTGCGCCACCGCAATATAAGCAGCTGGACTCACCTTCTCACTTCAGTCCTTCACCCACCTCCGCCCAAGAGGATGTCTGAGGTTTATTCAGACGAAACGTCCGGAAAGAATCGAAAGAATAGAAAAGAAATAGAATTTAATATCAATTCTATCTGCAATAAACTCTACGGGATATACCCGAAAATTTAACTACCCCAACTGAAATTTTTTACCAATAAAATCCAATCGTTTGACCTAATTGAGATATGTCAACCTTCGGCGCGTTGCTCACCAGTTTAAGCAACAATGAGAAAGCAATAATTAGAAAAATAGAGAAGAACCTGTACAAAATTAATGCAGCTGAGGCAGCAATCACTTTTAATAAAACATGTTTAAAAGAGGGTTTACTTCCAGCATACAATAATAATAATAATAATAAAATAATAATAATAATAATAATAATAATAATAATAATAATAATAAAAGAACTGAGTTGTATCAACTGTCTTTATGGATGTACTGAAACGGCCCGATTCGAAATGGCTCCTGAAGCGAAGTTCGTCTGTAAACTAAAATGAAGCTTCATTAATTATAATTTATTAGGGGAAAAAAAGTTCGATACAAATAATTCTGGTTAGGCCTAAAACTACAAGGAATTGAACCGGTTAATTCCTCGAGTAATATGAGGTTTGGGACAATAGCTATTAATATACAATCTAGGCTGTGTCATAGGAGGTCATTCAGCGTCGACAAGAAAATTGAGAGCGAAGAGGTCTGACAGACTTAACAGGAGGGAAAAAAAGCAGGAAAGTAAGATCAAAGAAAGAGAATACGAACGGAGGTACAGCAAAAGGAATGAAAGAGGTTGCAAGCAGCCTGGGGCCACGCTACAAAGAACGTTAAGTTTTATGCACCTTGAGTGAGGTACACTTAAAACGGTGCTTTGGGGGCGATGAAAACCATGAATCTCTCTCTTCAAAACACCTGAATGGCGTCGTGTAGCCTAACATCAGAAATGTTTAAAATGCCAGTTCATTAATGCCCGATGCAACTGATTAATTATTCTGTTATATTACCAGTTCCTGGTGTTTAAGAAACTGACAGATTCTAAGAGACTGGGGAGCAGTGCGCCATTTCCTTCTCAAAATGGTTTAAATGGCATTTTAAAAATCCAGCGCTATAATAAAGACTTATCACCGTTCATTTTTACTACCTAACGTGATAAAATGAAACTGTGTACTCAATAGTCAAACATTTAAAAAAAGGTCTCTCATTTGCTTGGCAGCCAAAGACAGTCGCCTCCAGGCCGCCCCCTCCCCCCCATTTTATTTTTATTTTGACACAAATTTAATATGATGACATCCATGGAGACGTCACTCGTGAATGTCCTCCGGTATATATATAGATATAGTGTTTGTCAGTAGTACTACATTAGAGAAATGGATGTTGGACAGCCCTTGATCAAACCTTAAAATGTCAATTTCGACTTAATAGGTCCTACAAAATCATCGACATTAGCATTACTAAATCTATTTCAATCGACCTTTCACCCATTTTAAAGAAAAAATATAAATAAATCATTTATCATTAGCACAAAAACAGATAAGACAGGAAAACGCTTCGAATTTGAAGTCGTCAGCCTGACTGAATGACGTCTCTTCGTAAGAATACGATTAAAATAAGCTCTTAAAATAGATACCATCACATTCATTCGTGCTTAGTATATGAATATAAACTGGGCAGAATACTTCCTTTTACCCAAAATACAAGTGTGTATAAACCAACTGTCCTTATCCGCGAACTGCTTTGCTTAAGACTGAAATAACGCCCGCATTAGTTAACTAGACTCATTCACGTAATACAGGCGAGTGCTATAATACCTTCTATCTTTAATAGTACTCAAAGCTAAAAATGAATTCAAAATCCTTGCCACAGTCCATCTGTATCTGTAATGAATGTCTCTTCTACATCTGTATATGTCCCCAGTTTATGGCTTTCATTTTCTGAAGTCAACTTAACACTCACGCCCTATTCAAAATGGTATACTGTTCCTTCTAGCAGAAAATGAATGAATTAATTAATAAGCTAGTTATTTGCCACCATACCACCCTCGGTGGTACGGTGACAGATAAGGCCGTCTACAGGTTAAGCTCACACAACACACAGCACCCTACAATGACACTGTCAATGATGACCTTAGTAATCGTTCCTCATCAGTCAACGAAACCAAGCTGAGCAGAAATCAGCATTCCATAATTGCTTTGATTGATTGATGGCTACTAAAACTGGCGTCCCACATCATTCTATAAGGAACTTTAAGAATAGCGATGTATTAACTAGACTGTATTGGCGAATTATCCGAGACAGCATATTTAACTTATATTTTGCTGGAATTCATTCAGTATGGTCTAACCTGTGAGCTTCGGAACACATAAGTCTAAGATTTTTACTGTTAGGAATGTATACTTCAAAGTCTTTCGTATTGTATTATACAGTATAGGCCGAGTTTTCGAAGGTTCGACTTCTAAAATCGAGCCGAAACATGACAGGAATGTCTAGCTAACCATGCACGAACGATTACTGAAGCTATGTTACCCTACGTCCTTAAAACTAACGCAAGAAGCCTATTGAAAGACAAGTTTTTGTTAAAATCTCTTCTGATTCCTGTTACGAAACGCAGTACGACTAAGTAAAACCATTTTTGACAGATACAGTAATAAAAAAGTTCATCAAATTCATTTCCTTATAAGAGTACCTTACCCGACTTGCAGGTAACTAGATAATAAAAATCCATTTTAATATTATATATTCGTCTATAAATAGCGTCCGGCCCGCCACCCTCCCACCTCCGAAGGAATACCCACTAAACTACCAGATCTAACTATATATATATATATATATATATATATATATATATATATATATATATATATATGTATTATATATATATATATATGTATATATATATATATATATATATATATATATATATATATATATATATATATATATATATATATATATATATATATATATATATATATATATATATATATATATATATATATATATATATATATATATATATATATAAAACAATGTACTACAAGGAAACTTTAAATATTAATTTTCATATATTTCATCAACATATAAGCAAGACACATTCCTTTTTAACTATCCACAGCAAATTTCCACACATTGTTCGTGATAAATGTTTTACAGAAACAACAATCGCAAAATATACGCCAAGTTCATCACCTAAAACTATTTATATATAAAAGCCTCAATGGCGCCACCATAAGAAAATTCTTCCCGAATAGTAACATCGCAGTTGCCACAGGAGGAACTTTAAATAACATCAAAGACATGATCCAAGAAGAAGTAGGGTTAACCACCGATTGTCAAAGCTTAAAAAAATGCAACGGTTTGATGGCTGACTTCGACAAATACCTCTCATTACCTGGTCAGCCTCAATTGTACTTTGGTTTAAGATTCCGTTTTTATGTTTAAGTCAAGGAATACTCCCTGTAAGGAACTGCTATTATTGCGATTAAATTCTTACCAAATATCAAAAGTACCAAGTCATAGACCAGGCTGCTGTTTTTAAGGTCAAATCACAAAACTGCAACACAGTTAACACCGCATAGTAACGAACACGGCGCTTAATACCAAGATTGCTCTTAAAATCACATTAACAGAAGTACTTTTATCCTCCAACGTTCCACGGCAGTACCCAATCCTGCAGGACTAAGTGTATTGCAAGTTGATGTGTATTGCAGGTTAGTTTTGTATATTGCAAGTTAATGTACTATTGCTAGTTGTCGTGTATTGCAAGTTGATGTCATGTATTGAACTTTGTCTTGTACTGCAAGTTGATGTCGTATATTGCAAGTTAATGTAGTATTACAAGTTGATATATAGTATTGCAAGTTGAGGTCATGTATTGCAAGTTAGTGTTGTACCTATATTGCAAGTTAATGTAGTATTGCAAGCTGGTGTATTGCAAGTCAATGTTGTATATTACAAGTTGGTGTCGTGTATTGCAAGTTGTCTTGTATTGCAAGTTGATGTCTTGTATTGCAAGTTGATGTCGTGTATTGCAAGTTGATTTCTTGTTTTGCAAGTTGTCATATATTGCAAGTTGATGTCTTGTATTGCAAGTTAGTGTCGCACATTGCAAGTTAATGTAGTATCGCAATTTGTCTTGTAATGCAACTTGTCTTGTATTGAGAGCTGATGTCATGTATTGCAAATTAATGTGTATTGCATGTTAGAGTTGCATATTGCAAGTTAATGTAGCATTGCAAGTTGATGTCATATATTGCAACTTACGTCTTGTATTGAGAGTTGATGTCGTGTATTGCAACTTGATGTCTTGTATCGCAAGTTGATGTCGTGTATTACAAGTTAATGTAATGACGCTAAAAACACGGAATTTACATATTTACATATGGACACCGCCAACGCAAACATCAGGCTCTCCTTTCGACCTACCCTCAGTTATAATCTACAGCCTTTTTCCTCAATAAATGCTTTAACACAATTATAGTCCAATAACCACATTTACTTACCTAATCTACGACGAAGATAATACGTAAAAAATCAGAGACATTCACCTTTATTTATCAAGAGTGACAAAAACCAATTATATCACACCATAATGCCCTAGATATCCAGCAGTTGTTTACTTGACTTTAAATCTTTTTAATCTCGCTACTTCGAACACTTGGCACCAACTCTGCCTATACGAAATGAAATACAGCACAGAAACCAAATACCATTGGTGCCCCGAGTCACATGACGGTGTAAATGACACCAAAATAATTTGAATGTTTTCCAGACCTTCAAGGTTTGGCGGCAGCCATTAGCACTGATACGTCCACCTCGTCTCGAGCAAGACAGACGAATAACCTGTCAAGTCACTAGACGTAACTATGGCGGTGGACGTTGTCGGAAACTAGACTTACGTTAATTACCGTCAGATTTTTCTTTACATAGCGACCAGTAAAATGAGAATGAAATACGTGCAGGACCATTTATATTCCCAAAACTGTGATTCAAATTTTGACAAACTGAAAAGCGTTCTTTGAATTGTTCCCGGTGTTTTAACACACACACACACACACACACACAGAGAGAGAGAGAGAAGAATTGAGAAGAGAAGGATCGACGGAGAAGGAGAGAGGGACGAGAGAGAGCACTCAATAAATCCTAACATAATCTCCTTTAGAATCGCAGGGATCGCGGATTATCTTCTTCGAAATCCGGGGCCACTGAAACGATAGGTGGGCGTGGCAGAGGTTTCGAGCTGTCAACCTCGCAAACGGCCGATGAAAGACTCATTGGAAAGCTTTCTCTTCATTTCTGATAAAAGAGACAGAGATACACTAATGCTAAAAAGCTTGTTTTTAACGTGTGCTTTTGTGCTTGTGTAAAATTTCCCGCAACTATCACCTATGGATCCTACCCAACGAGAACCTGGGGCATAAATTGATGCTACATACAAGCGTCCTTATGTACTTTTAGTGACCATCATTAAAAGCGTAATAATACTACTGCAATCACCTCAAACTGATCACTTTAAATGGTGCCCAGAGCCTGGATTCGTAACCACACCTTTAAATTTAAGAAATTTAAGTTGGGTCCCACTGACAGCCTTCATCGTCCGCCAAGTGGTAATCCGGCAATGGACCCCTGATCACGGTTGATCCCCTATTTAAGCAGAATGTTGCAAATTCGTGATGATTATACAGCAGGTAGTTAGTCTAGTCACCTTAATCACAGACTGACAGATAAATTGAGCTACGAATTGGTGACACTGGTTCAGCGATACTTGGCCGTTGATTACCTATGTTAGCCAAATTGAGCAGCTGCAAAAAAATACCTACATTTTCGTGTATTTTTAGACACTGATAATGACATATCAGGGCCGAGTCATCTCAAGCCTTGCTATCAGATTTCCATCAACTGAATTTAGTTTTTTTCCTCTTCGATAATTATTTCAAACTGTAGTACCTATCACACTTTTCAATTTTGGGATTCATAGCACCACGATTCGCTACGCTTGGCTCTTTTCCACATTACCCAAGACAGAAAAGGTCTGTCCGACATCGTCTGTGTCGGTTCAAAGAGCCCAGATATAGTACACAGGAGGCCTCTTTCCACCTTTAGCACTTTAGTCAAATTATGACGAAAGCTTTGCTATGGACCCCGAACCACAAATACGTCCAAGGTCCTCAGAATCTACAGAAATTCACCACAAGTCAATTTCTCACAAAGTATATTACAACGGCCGTCCAGTTTCTACAGTCTTCATGCCCTCCGGAAAAATTTGCATTAGTGCCAGAATTCTCAATTCCGTGCTCACAATACCCCCTTTCCATGAGAGTCTTAAGATTCCCGATGGTCATTCTAACCTACAACATCAAGAATATGACCCAAGAAACTCCATATTCTTACCTCTTGTTTAGGAAGGAAACCGTCCTTCGACCTGTCACCTATACACTGAGCCTTCCACTGTCAGGGAAGGAATTGCTTTGGCCTAACAGAGGCCTCCACAGCACACAACATTTCCATCGCCCTCTCTCATTGGCTCAAAGCTTCGGTTTTTGGGCACAGCTTCTTCGTAAACGATCTTCTATTGGCCGGGAGTCACCCCCTATATCCCCAGGGGAGGGACCACACACACAGCCTCCTTAAAAACCAAACACAAACGTTAATAGCAAGCAAACAGTTGTTATACTCGAGAGGAAGTCAAACGACAAGTGAGACTTATGCTAAGGTCACACATTCACATATCAACGCACACACGCCCACGCATGAGCGGAAATTGGTAGTTGGAAACAGCTTACGTCAGTAAACCGTAAATGTAACGTAAAACACACGTAAAATCGTAGACGTACGGTGACGTGTCGTCCGGGCTCTAAACTCGCTCACTAGAGCGCCGTAGCCCGCTCCAGTTTTGAAATGTTCAAAACAAGTCGTGAGTGGTCACGCCAAATGTCACCCGACGTAGCTCCAGGCATTGCACCTGGGACCCAGGGTGACTACTGCAGGGTAGGCGCTAGGGTCACCTGCATTGTTCGCCGTCGTTTTCTTTCCGCCGCACATTTACAACCCTTTACGACATGGCAACGCTGTAGCGTGGTATAAAAGGTCAGGTCGGAGCCCTCAGATCATCTACGGGCCGAACAAGGGAAAGGCCCGTGCAAACAAGAAGTGTTGGCTTAATACAACAACAGCAACCCTCAGTTTCCTCCAAGTACTCTCCACAACGTCCTTCAAGATGCCGAACCTCCTAAAACGACCAAGGAAGGGACCATCAACGTCACATCTTCTTGCAGGACCTTCTTTCGGCCCGGAGAAGACTCCTACAGCCACTCTTGCAGACATTCAGGTAGAGGAAATGTCATCTTCCACCTACAGGAGTCGAA
The DNA here is from genome assembly GCF_015104395.2 of Macrobrachium nipponense. NCBI lineage: Eukaryota > Metazoa > Arthropoda > Malacostraca > Decapoda > Palaemonidae > Macrobrachium > Macrobrachium nipponense. The sequence continues at coordinate 321,158 of NC_087219.1, read as the reverse complement.
GTTGGATTAGATACAGAGTGATGACAGTGACACGGAAGACAACTGACGGACAGAGAGAAGTGGATATTGAACATATTCTACTTCCTCAAGCCCCACATCGTCCGTCAGAAGAAGCCCAAGATGTTGGGACTGCCAATGGTATGTATATTATAATGTCTGACTTGATTTTTTTTAGTTGTTGAAAATATACAATATTTTACAGTACATGCAGAATTCTACCAAAGTGAATTTACAACCTGGATTTTCAGAATGCAATATTTTTACATTCTCTCATACATGTTCCATCACTTTACAGTCTGCTCTGTTTACAGGCCGGCCATTTTGTACCCTACAGCCCCACAACGGTGGGCGTGGTCACGACGTGAAGTTACCGTACATAGAACATTACACTATCGGCGTAAGTTCCAGGTAGACTTCCGACCTTGCTTTCTTAGCGCGTACATTTGCGGCGCAATTTACGGTGCTGGCTTTACGTTCGTTAGCCCGTGTCCTGTTTACCAGTTGTTCAAGGCCATTTCACCGCGACGATGCCCACGATCCACATACGTCGGCATATTGCTGGGGTCACACATTCACGTATCACGACGGCGTATGCCCACGTATGCGGATCGTGGGCATCATCGCGGTGAAATGACCTTGAACAGCTGGTAAACAGGACAGGGGCTAACGGACATAAAGCCAGCACCGTAAATTGCGCCGCAAATGTACGCGCAAAGAATGCAAGGTCGGACGTCTACCTGGAACTTACGCCGAAAGTGTAATGTTCTATGTACGTAAACTTCACGTCAAGACCACGCCCACCGTTGTGGGGCTGTAGGGTACAAAAGGGGCGGCCTCTGAACATAGCTTGCCGTTCCCCTTGTCAACTCCTTGCATTGAGAAGTCTTCGCCCCTGTTCTGAATCATCATGGAGAACTTTGAGGAGATCCTCGAACTTGTAACACCACTAAACACCCTCAACAAAGAATTAATAGGGAACATTCTGGATTATGTAGAAGGCAGCGTGCTGTTGCAATTAGTGAGGATGCATCTTGCAAGGAGAAACCAGAAGACATCTACAACACAGCTGAATATTACAGTTGAAAATTATATGCATATCCGCCAGAAAACTAATGCACACAAAATCGAGATTTATTATCATTAAAAGAGAGAAGAGAGAGAAGAGAGAGACGAGGATGAGAGAGAGAGAGAGAGAGAGAGAGAGAGAGAGAGAGAGAGAGAGCTCTTATATAAGACTAGCACTAGAATTGTCTTGCTTCGATTTTACCATTCAGACATACACTTAGACATATAAAACTGTTGACTATAGGCGATTTATATTTAAGTGATATAGAATAACATCTAATAACTTATCAAACATTCTTGGAAATGAATAGGAATTCTACCTATTCAAGATAATATTTTTTAGATGTATATAGGAATTCCTCTCAGATATTTACATTATTTGTTACACCATTATTGTAAGACTGCTATTCAGAAGAAATAAATATCTTCGACACTTCCATAATACTGAGAATACCGAGTTACCGGGAAAGTGTTCATGTGTGTGTGTGTGTGTATGTGTTGTGTGTGTGTGAGAGAGAGAGAGAGAGAGAGAGAGAGAGAGAGAGAGAGAGAGAGAGAGAGAGAGTCTCCCCACCTATGAAAATTATTCTAGAAGATTATACTATAAGTTTGCTGTCTACAAGTGAAGTCTTTTGTTATTTTTGGCCTAAGCAGTAAAGGTTAATGCAAAAAGGACTACTAGACATCCTAACAATTGTCTTCGTCAGAAATTTCCCCAGTATTTTTATATTCGTTACCATTTCCCACTCGCCTTTTATACAACCCTTGTCTCCATATTCTGAAATGAGATCAGCCACCTGAGACACAGAGAAACAGCCCTGGGCTATGAAGCCATTAGTCCTGCTCCCACACAAATGATTCGCGCTGCATGGGTCCATATAAGTACTCGTCCAACCCGGGATTATTCATGGCCTAAAGGAAACCTTACCAATAACACCAGGCCCCAACTCCTCTATTGTTCCTGCGTTGCTATTCACAAATTAATTTCTTTACTGGAGCAGGTGTGACAGACGACATAGGCGGTAGATGCCGGAATCCTTTTGACGAAAATGACCCGGTTGTTGTTTTCTGCTCTCGTTTACCTGCCAACTGCGTTGAGGTTTGTGTATCGGAACGCTGGAATACTACCTTGGGAATAGAGCCTGGGATTACCCTGTATCCCTCTGACAGATTCCAATTCATTGTTTGATTGATGATAGCAGTCAAAAGTCAGGGGGAAAGTGGAAATCATATTAGGAGCCAGTGTTAAAGGAATATTCCAAAATCCGCCATTGTCAATGAAAGAAATAACTGGAGACCGTCAGGTCTTGGGATAATCCCATGGCCATATTTTCAAGTTAATTTTCCAACAGCTGAGCTGAGGGAGCCGACCTGACCTTTTATACCACGCTACAGTGTTGCCATGTCGTACAGGGTTATAAATGTGTGAATCGGTTTCGCCGTAGGCTACAGCGCAATTAGGAGGCCCACGTGCTTTGCAGTGGAAAGAAAACAACGACGGCGAACAATGCTGGTGACCCTAGCGCCTACCCCGCAGCAGTCACCCTGGGTCCCACGTGCAATGCCTGGAGCTACGTCAGGTGACATTTGGCGTGACCACCCACGACTTGTTTTGAACATTTCAAAACTGGAGCGGGCTACGGCGCCCTAGTGGGTGGAGCTTAGCACCCGGACGACACGTCACCGTACGTCTACGATTTTACGTATGTTTTATGTTACATTTACGGTTTACTGACGTAAGCTGTTGCCAACTACCAATTTCCGCTCATGCGTGGGCGTGCGTGTGTTGATACGTGAATGTGTGACCTTAGCATATGCCGTCGTGATACGTGAATGTGTGACCCCAGCATTACAATACAGGGTTTCACAAATGAAGTCAATACAAAATTTAATCTTTTAAGAATGATACGCAATGAAAAAAGATCACATAGAGACAATATATAATATATATATCATATATTATATATATACATATATATATATATATATATATATATATATATATATATATATATATATATATATATATATATCACACACACACACACACACACACACACATATATATATATATATATATATATATATATATATATATATATATATATTATGCAGACTTATAAATAGTTTTGTTCTTTGATAATCTACAGGATAGACCAAAATATAACTTGCTACTATATTCATTTCCATCACCAGAGTAGAAACCTAATAGCTATTTAACATTTTAAAGCTCATAAAAATCAATATCTTGTCCAGCCTTCATCGTTTGCGATCACCTCCTGCAACCTATTTGCCATAGATGCAACTTGGTTGTAAATCATTTGCTGATTTCGTCGGCATAAGAACTCGCACTCCCGTAATGTGTGCTCTTCAAGAAGTTGGTGAGATGGCTTCTGTCCTTGCTCCCAACTGCTAACTATATTTCCCCATAAATTTAGGTTTCAAGTCGCACCCTTTGCTAGGCCATTCCGGGAGTTATTTATCTGGTTGTTCTGCAAACCATCGCCTAACAATGAGTTATCCTGCCAAAAAGAATAGAACAGTTATCCTGCCAAAAAAAAAAGTGAAGCAAGTATCGCCGGAAAGATTTTTGAAACATTTGTATCATTGATTTATATCATTTAATATAAAATTTTATATTAGATGCTTTGGAACTCTATAGTAACTTGCCATTATCTAATTATGATGAGCAAGACAATGAATTTTGCTTAAGTTGTTCCTTCAGGATAGGGAAAGGGGTATGCACAGACAGAAGGCACCATTGCTTCTAATATCTATATATTTCTCAGCAGTGAAGCGGCCGCCTAGTTCAAGTTCTCCCACACCGTGTAAATGCACCCAGCCCTATACATTGCATGATAGTATAGTCACTGTGAGCAATTTCATATATGAACTGTTGCTCGTATCTTGTGTTGCTTGGGCGCCAACAGTGTAGTCGTCCGTGAGTTGCCTAAGTGAATGTTTTCACATCAATGAATATTACTCGAGACCAGTAATCAAGGGTTTTATCAGCATACCGACGTGCAAAAGCCAATCTTGCCCTTTTATGGTGTTCAAGTTTCCCCTTTTTAAACGGGATCGATAAAAAAGATCTGCATCATGAAGATGATTCCTCATTGTGATGTGCAAAGACCTCTAAATGCAGCTCGTCCCTAATGGCTACTGCAGTCTTCAAGGTAGACTTGATTGCAGTCAAGAATTTGCCTTTCATCTTCAGATGTCTTCGTAGGCTCACCGCTCCAGTATTTATCTTTGAGGTTTCCTGATTCCTGCCACCGCCTCCACCAGCGTCTGACTATTGTCTTTGTAATGCCAAGTTCCCTTGTATTGAAACTGCAGCGTTTGACAGCCTCTCCCTTTTAGCGCAACTATTGCCCCTCGTTGGTAAAGCCTTTCCTCTTGCGAGTTCATTCCCACTAAGGTTTTGTTGATGTAGTTTCTTGAGGTTTACAAAACAGTTTAAGGTAAACCTTTTCTCTCGGCCAAACGTTAAGAAAGGCCGTAGTTTCGGGCCCACTTTCATGGATAAATAGCTTGTTGGAAAAGAAACCACTCCCACCCTTATTCATAAACCCTGTCTCAGAAACTATTACCTTTCAACATAATTGGAAGGGAACAAAAGCTGATCATAAAACCACTTATAAGTTATACTTATAGCGATAGCATATAGTTTGCAAACAGTCTCTCTCGCCTTGAAAAAATGGGTTGTGGACAACGACTGATTTTGTAGCATTTGCATCGACATTTACTTTCAGTCAGTGTAGCGACAGTATCTATTTTTGAAATGGAAATTCCACAGTAGCGTCTAAAGATCTTGGAGTTAGAGAAAAGGCGTTAACGAAGCTATGCATGGTCTGATTAGATACTTCACCGTTCCTACCCTCCCTCCGAACAACTTCTACCTCCTTCCATTCTGTCCCCCTCCAACCCCATCACCTTTGTCAGTCTTAGAAGCACGATAATTTTACTCTACGTAATTCCCTCCTGTAAAGAGATTTATTTAAACCTGAGAAAAAAAACACTTATAAACGAAATTTTCACGTTCCTGATTGTTCACACTTACATTTTTTTTTATCAACGTGTTTTGGTTTTTATGGAATACGTAATATATATATGGTAACTGGTAAGGAGACGTCTGCACCAATGAGGATCGTCTACTACATAAACAAAAGCGGTGTTGCCATTTACGATGCCTCTTGAACTCCAGGGATAAAAGGAACTTTTTCTCCGACTGTACATCCATAACAGGTGACATTTAACTCAAGAATTGACATTTTCATAAACTGATGGAAGAATATCATACATCTTAGCCTATGGTTGGTGGTACATTTGCAACCACGTGCAAAATCAACGTGGGGTAACTTAGGTATGTAACATTCCCATAACAATTCTTGCTAATCTGCTGTTACATATGTTATGTTCTAAACTAAGACAAGTACTATATAATCTTTCACAAGTGAAGAATGTATGATTGCAAATGAAAAAGAGATTGAGCAATACTCGTTTCTGTAGCGAATAGTGCAATTTGAATTTAGTATTATTATTATTATTATTATTTTTATTATTATTATTTATTATTCTTATTATTATTTTTAAAAAAATTAGTAGTAGTAGTAGTAGTAGTAGTAGTAGTAGTAGTAGTAGCAGCAGGCGTGATTTGCCTTTGAAACGGCTCCTTTGCTAATTTTATTCCTCCTATGTTGGTGTTGGTTTAAGCCTTTTTTTCTTTTTATGCCATAAATATTTTTGAAATTCTTCCCTACTTTCAATGTCCCCTTCAGCAGATCTGCAAGTAGGCACTAAGTAACATTGACATGCACACACACACACACACACACACACACACACACACACACACGCACACTCGATCATAGATAACCTCAACTACGAGGGGTTATTAATAAGATGAAAACCAATTTGTTATTCCAGTCCACCAATTATCAAGGGTATTGCCATTATTTAAAAAAAAATGAAGAGAGTGTTGAATGCGGCTGGTGAATGTTTGGCTCTCAGGAAAAGTGAAACAAAAAATCTTAGCCAAACTGCACTCAGTTTTGCATTGGCGATTCTGCAAAATTCACTACAATCTAAAATATATAGAATGAACCTACTAAGAAACTAGAGTATGGCTACAACGTTGCACTAACGTTCTCTGAATGTCAAACATCCACCAGCCTACTTGCAACCTGTTTGTAACGTTGCAAATACGTTCGGTGTTCGCTGGGAGGTGAGTTTTTCCTGCAAATGATATGAAGTACTTCTGAACCTCTTTATCTTATGTATTCCTAGTAAGTTAAAGTTGACTTTTCTGTCAATTTTGCTGTCAACGTATTCACTCCTTCTGCCAACTTTCTACCATTTAGACTGACATGTTGGATATCTTCTGTTATAGTATTACAACAAGGACTCCATAGAGGCGAATTAATCATTTCACATTTATGTAAATAAGAGTTTACTCTGACATGTCCGTTTCTTAGATTTGCCAAGATGGTCTCTACTTTTTATTTATTTTTACACTAAGATGTTTCACACTCTTCTATAATGGGTTCAAAGGTTTCAAGTCATTTACCCGGTTTCATGATGTTCCATTCTTTTTGTCACAATTCTTTCGTTCTCCTGTTTAAAGCTGCTTTCTTCTCTGTTATAGGTGAGTTATCATTCATAATACACATATTGTCCGAACCTTGTTTAGCTGTTTGGTCAGGCAGCGCATTCCCTGGGATTCCCTCGTGACTTGGTTGGTACCCAGAGCAGAATCACATCATAACTTTGGGTGTCGTTTAGTTGTGATAGCATTGACTGGATGTTATGAGCAATTTCTTTAAATCTCTGCACGCCTTTATTTTTATTAATCAATTCCAAAGAGGTCATGGAGTCAGTCAAATTACAGCCCTTCTGCATCTATAGTTGTTATTAACCCATCTGAGTGCTTCACGTATGGCAAATAATTCACCTCCTAGGATAGATGTGAGTGGATTACACCTCAAGCTACAATAAAAATCAAGACTTGAGATTAAGAATGCAGCTGCAGATGCCCAGTCCTCTGTGGCTTTATTTATTTCCTTCTTGGAGCCATCTGTTCAGTGTATGTGTAGATAAGTCATGTCCTACTTTTCCTCCTTACGTCAACAACTTCTCTACTTCCTCTTCTTCTTCTTCTTCTCACTTGATTGTCGAAATCCATTCAATAGTCATTTCTGTAATCGTGAGAGAGAGAGAGAGAGAGAGAGAGGAGAGAGAGACGAGCGAGAGAGAGAGAGAGAGAGAGAGAGGGGTGGGGGGGGGGGGGCGCACAAACACCTACCTATGATCATCATTTCTGACAAGTGATCCCGAAGCATCCTTCTCTGATGCCTCTAGACAAGGCAGTGTTCTGTGAAGAGCAATTGGTTTAATTTACAGTCTTATGATTTATTGTAGCTATTACAGATTGTAGTTCCCTGTTGCCCATAATATGGAGGGAATATAGGATATAAACGCTCAGACTCATCTATATGAGGAGCTCATTCAGCGCTGAGACGGACATCGATGGCAGAAAAAAAAGTTCGAAGAGTGTAACAGGAAGAACACCTTTTGCAGTTGCACTATGAATCAGTTGTCAGGAGAGGGTTGAGGAAAGTCAGATGGAAGAAGGAGAATATGAATGGAGGAGGTACAGTAAAAGGAGTGAGAAAGGGGCTGCAAAGAACCTTATTAACCCTTAAACGCCGAAGCGGTAAATAAAAAAATGACTCCCGTGTGCCGGAGGGGTTTGAGAGTGAGCGCGTAAGCGGAAAAAATATTTTTTTCAAAAAATCACAGCGCGCTTAGTTTTCAAGATTAAGAGTTCATTTTTGGCTCCTTTTTTTGTCATTGCTTGAAGTTTAGTATGCAACCATCAGAAATGAAAAAAATTATCATTATCATATATAAATAATGCGATATATGATAGAGCAAAAACGAAATTTCATATATAATTGTATTCAAATCGCGCTGTGCGCCAAACGGTTAGAGGTAACAAGTTACTTTTTTTTCGTTGTAATGTGCACTAAATTGCAATCATTTTGATATATAACACATTGTAAAACAATAAAAGCAACACAGAGAAAATATTATCACAAAATGATGCATGAATTCGTAGTGCGTGAATGTAAAAAAATAATTTTTTAAAAAATTCACCATAAATCGAAATATTGTTATAGAGACTTGCAATTTGTTTCAAAATGAAGGAAAATGATTGAATATTACGATACTGTAAGAGTATTAGCTTACAAATGCAGTTTTTGACCATTTCGAACGAGTTAAAGTTGACCGAATGTCGAATTTTTGTTTAAAATTTTTGTTATATGCAAATATAAAAAAATGAGAAATGCTACAACCTTCCAATAATTTTTGTTATATTGTGCATGTTTTTGCGCACATTTTCATATATAAAACTCTAAAAAAAGCGTAATATGATTAGGCTCAAATATTAGGAGAATGTGACCTACGCGTTTCCGAGATTTTCGGCCGAGAATCGGCGCGCGGACGGAATAAAAATATTATTTTCAAATATTCACCATAAATCGAGATATTGTTCTAGAGACTTGCAATATGTTTTAAATTTAAGATAAATAATTGAATATTACTAGACTGTAAGATTTTTATGTTACAAATGCGTTTTTTTACCATTTCGGTTGAGTCAAAGTTGCCCGATCGTAGTTTTTTTCGTACTTATCGTACATTATATGCAAATATTTCAAAAATGATAAATGCTACAACCTTCCAATATTTTTTGTTATATTGTGCACGTTTTTGCGCACATTTCCATATATAAACCTCTAAAAAAAGCGTAATATGAAAAGACACAAATATTAGGAGAATGTGACCTACGCGTTTCCGAGATTTTCGGCCGAGAATCGGCGCGCGGAGGGAATAAAAATACTTTTTTCAAATATTCACCATAAATCGAGATATTGTTCTAGAGACTTGCAATATGTTTTAAATTGAAGATAAATGGTTGAATATTACTAGACTGTAAGATTTTTATGTTATAAAAGCGTTCTTTGACCTTTTCGGTTGAGTCAAAGTTGACCGATCGTAGTTTTTTTCGTACTTATCGTACTTTATATGCAAAATATTTCAAAATGATAAATGCTACAACCTTTCCAATATTTTTTGTTCTATTGTGCATGTTTTGCGCACATTTCAATATATAAACCTTTAAAAAAAGCGTAATATGAAAAAGCTCAAATATTAGGAGAATGTGACCTACGCGTTTAGGAGATTTTCGGCCGAGAATCGGCGCGCGGAGGGGAAAAAAATATTTTTTTCAAAAATTCACCATAAATCGAGATACTGTTCTAGAGACTTGCAATTTGTTTTAAAATGAAGATAAATGATTGAATATTACTAGACTGTAAGATTTTTATGTTAAAAATGCGTTTTTTGACCTTTTCGGTTGAGTCAAAGTTGACCGATCGTAGTTTTTTTCGTAGTTATCGTACTTTATATGCAAATATTTCAAAACTGATAAATGCTACAACCTTCCAATATTTATTGTTATATTGTGCATGTTTTTGCGCACATTTAATATATAAAACTAAACTATAAAAAAAGCGTAATATGAAAAGGCTCAAATATTAGGAGAATGTGACCTACGCGTTTCCGAGATTTTCGGCCGAGAATCGTCGCGCGAAGGGGAAAAAAATATTCTTTTCAAAAATTCACCATAAATCGAGATATTGTTCTAGAGACTTGCAATATGTTTTAAAATGAAGATAAATGATTGAATATTACTAGACTGTAAGATTTTTATGTTATAAAAGCGTTTTTTGACCTTTTCGGTTGAGTCAAAGTTGACCGATCGTAGTTTTTTTCGTACTTATCGTACTTTATATGCAAATATTTCAAAAATGATAAATGCTACAACCTTCCAAAATTTTTTTTTATATTGTGCATGTTTTTGCGCACATTTCCATATATAAACCTTTAAAAAAAGCGTAATATGAAAAGGCTCAAATATTAGGAGAATGTGACCTACGCGTTTCCGAGATTTTCGGCCGAGAATCGGCGCGCGGAGGGGAAAAAAATATTTTTTTCAAAAATTCACCATAAATCGAGATACTGTTCTAGAGACTTGCAATTTGTTTTAAAATGAAGATAAATGATTGAATATTACTAGATTGTAAGATTTTTATGTTATAAATGCGTTTTTTGACCTTTTCGGTTGAGTCAAATTTGACCGATCGTAGTTTTTTTCGTACTTATCGTACTTTATATGCAAATATTTCAAAAATGATAAATGCTACAACCTTCCAATATTTTTTGTTATTTTGTGCATGTTTTTGCGCACATTTCCATATATAAAACTATAAAATAAGCGTAATATGAAAAGGCACAAATATTAGGAGAATGTGACCTACGCGTTTCGGATATTTTCGGCCGAGAATCGGCGCGCGGAGGGAATAAAAATATTTTTTTCAAATATTCACCATAAATCGAGATATTGTTCTAGAGACTTGCAATTTGTTTTAAAGTGAAGGTAAATGATTGAATATTACTAGACTGTAAGTAATTTGCTTACCCACCCATATATATATATATATATATATATATATATATATATATATATATATATATATATATATATATATATATATATATATACGTAATATATATATTACATTCTTCGATTCTGGTACCACTACATAAATAAAAGGAATGCAGGTGACACTTCTCTTTTCGCATACAATGAAATGTCTTATTATTATTTTATCATGCACACATTCAGATATATAAAAAATTGTAATAAATATAAAACTAAATATAAAATAAATGCAGAATACTCACTCGTAATCCTGACTCTTCGTTCTATTCTTGTTTTCTCCCTCCTCCATTGAAGAGTCTTGCATTTTTTTCCACTCGACATGACGAGGTACAGGTGGACCCCCCCGGAGGGAGGAAAGGGGGACCCGCGCGCCCTTAACTGCTGATGGACCCGGTGGCCCCGTGGCGCCCTCCGCTGTCGGTTTAGGGGGCGCGCTCCAATACATGACCTTAGTGTGGTACTTTCGGTCACACTCCCCTCCCCATCCTGCAAAGAGCAACTTTGCAGAGACGACAGAAGAACCTGGTGTCTCTACTTCTGCCATTCATATGGCACACCCGGCACCGTTTCTGCCTTCGCCCTTCTAAGGCCTCCAGTATGTGTTCCCCTGGCTGCAGCCGACACGCAGGGTCCACTACCCGACAGAGAAGCGGTGATGGCGGGGCCGGCAGCAAGAGGGGCGTCGTCAGCAGGGGCGGCGGCAGCAGGGGTGTCGTCAGCAGGGGCGGCGGCAGCAGGGGCGTCGTCAGCAGGGGCGGCGGCAGCAGGGGCGTCGTCAGCAGGGGCGTCGTCCGCAGGTGTCCCCCCTCCCCGGCAGCAGGGGTCGCAGCCGGGGCGTCGTCAGCAGGGGTGGCGGCGGCAGCAGGGGCCCGTCGTCGGGGGCAGGGGCGGGGCGGCCAGCAGGGGCGGCGGCAGCAGGGGTGCGGTTCGTCAAGCAGGGGCGGCGGCAGCAGGGGCGGTGGCAGGTCGAGCGAAGTTGGCCCTCCTATCTGCCCTTTCCTCTAGGGGCAGATCTGCAGCTCGGGGCAGGGGGTCAGTTATGGAAGGCCACTCATCGGGATCGAAGTTGATGAGGGCATTCCCGGCTACCTCTAGGAACTGTATGTGGGTCAACCTCGGAAGATTGTCACCGCGGTACCCACAGTACAGTATGTAGGCATTTTGGAGGGCCAACTGAAGGATGTATTTGAGGAGCTTCTGTGTCCACCTTCTGGTTCTCCTGGCGAAGGGATAGTACTGGATGAGCTGATCAAAGAGATCAACTCCTCCCATGTGCCTGTTGTAGTGCCCAATGACAGTAGGCCGCTCGGTACGAAACTCCTCAAACACAACTCGGCCCTGTCGACGTGTCTTCTTCCGCTGTACGATCTCTTCTTGGATGGGTTCATGACTCGTCGTAATCATGGGGATGAGTCGGACACCCTTCCAACAGATGACGAAGACAGCGCCCTTCCGCCGCCACTGTCTCTCCTCTTGCCAGGTGTTGCGGATGACTAGCGAACCTCTTGAGGACATTCGGGGCCCCACGCACCAACCGAAGGGTACCACTGACGTGAACACCTGCTTCATACAGTTCCTGGGCCAGGGATACCGAGTTATAATAATTATCCATAAACAGGTGATATCCCTGGTTACGGAAACGTCCCACAAGGTTGAATACAGTGTCACGCAGCGTGGAGAAGACCCCGGTATACACTGAAAAGTCCACAACGTATCCAGTGTTGGCCTCGGTAATGAGAAAGAATTTCACACCATATTTCTTTGGCTTCTTGGGGTTATACACTTTTATACTAAGACGTCCTTTGTAAGGCATCATCCCCTCATCCAAAGACAGGTTCTTTCCAGGAATCACGAGATTACTACACCGCTCACGGATATAATCCAACACTGTACGCACTAAAATGAGGCGATCACTGTTATTCCGGGGTATGGCCCTTCGGTTGAAGGCGTTGAAGTACCTGTCCATCGCCAGGAAATTATCACGGGACATAACGCCAGGCACATTCGGCATACATAAAAAATAATTTCTCCTCCAATATTGCCTGACGTCGACAGCAGGTGTCATACCAAAATAAATGTGGAGCCCCAAAAAATGTGCCATGTCAATGAGGTTGCAACCCCGCCAGTAATACGACAAGGTTGTCTTCAGCTCATACCGGCAGTACCGAGCGTAGTCCACCGTCTCGTGTACCAGGTATTCCAGCAATTCCCGCGTCAGGAAAAGCTGGATGAACCCCAAAACAGTCAGGGGTACTGGTACGGTCATCCCAGGGGTTGCCGTGAAGGGGTGCATGTTAGGAGGGGTGGGGTCCTCCGTCCACCCCTCGTCACTCTCCGACGACCGACCTTCACCTTGGCTGGCGCGACGAGCCGACCTTCTACGTGCCCACGATGCACACTACCCCCCCCGTTGGCCCATCACCCTCACTTAGGCCCTCACTTTCTGTATCGTTCTCTGCGATAAAACTTGAGCCCGTATCCCCACCCTCCCCCTCCTCCTCAGATTCCCCCTCGTATGCACTGAACCCACTGAATTCGAGCTCACTTTCGGGATGTGAGCCTCGAACGGACATTGGGGGCAAATATTCATCCTCACTTTCATCGGGACTGATGTCCTCATCACTCGATGACCATCCGCCATCAAAATGAGGACTTGCGACATGTTCCCGATCAAGCTCCGAAAGATATTCGTCTATGTCCCTTGGTTGGAGGCCTCCCAAATGCCTATGAATGCCCCTAAGGACGCCCACATGCTTCCTAGGGGTAACCAAAGGCATACGATGTGTTCCCGAAACACTTTCAGCCACACGTGGCCGCACAGAACGGCCTTGAGGCGCGGGGTCATGCTGGGTGCTTGGCCCCTCGCCAGCATCCAGGTCCAAAACTCGCCTTACACGATCCCTTCCGACGGGTAAAACGCGCCTTTTACGGTTCACACGTCGTTGAGACATATCTAGGAATGTCCTGTAGCAATACAAATGCTCAAAGTCTCGCACAAGTCCAGAAAAACACGCTTTTCACGAAAGATCGCTACAGATGCTGGCTGGAGCGAGAAGAAGGGATATCGCGCATGCGCACCTGGGTCACGCTTCAAAACAAAACAAGGCCTTGATCCGTGAACTCCCAGCATTCCCCAAGGCGCGTGATTCAAAAGTTTTAGGCTGGTAGGCCTATAAGTATTTTTCCGCGAATTTTAAAAAAAACTTTCGTATGTCGACGTAAAATACGTCCAGTCGGCACCCGACAGACAATTTATCTCGATGTAAAATACGTCCAGTCGGCGTTTAAGGGTTAAGTAATGCCTACAGTGCACCGCTTGGGGTGTACTCATTTAGGGTTATGCATTAGTTGTTTTTTTATAAAGATATCACAAACAAACAGTTATGTATAAATATATGTATATGTATAAATATACACATATATAATATATATACATATATATATAAATTATATATATATATATATATAATATATATAGATATAAATATATATATATAATATATATATATATATATATATATAAATTCTTCTGTTAAAACAGGATACGTCTCTTGTATAAAAGGGCCATTAAAACACTGTCTTAAAGCTAAGGACTATTATTGTTTCGGTGGACTCACTTCCACCCTTATCAAGCAGTGAAAATGCTTGATAAGGGTGGTAGTCAGACCACCGAAATATTAATAGTCCTTAGATTTAAACCAGAGTGTAGGGTATTTGTACTATATATATATATATATATATATATATATATATATATATATATATATATATATATATATGTGTGTGTGTGTGTGTGTATGTGTGCGTGTGTGTGAGTGTGTGTATGTATAAGAATGGTTTAATACTTATGGTTATGCAGTAATTTATATATAAAGACATCACAAATATAAATAGATGTATCTATATATGCATATATGTATGTACACACACTCACACACATACACACACACACACACACATATATATATACATATATATAAAGATATCATATATATATCTATGCATATTGATATATATATATATATATATATATATACATATATAGATATAGAAGTGTATATATATACACATACTTGCATATGTACAGATATACGTATAATACATAATATGTAAATATAATTGTAGAAAATCTATACATATATATATATTCAATATATAAATAATATATATTATATATATAATATATATAATATAATAAAGAGAGAGACGAGAGAGAGAGAGAGAGAGAGAGAGAGAGAGAATCTGGCACTCTCTCTCAGGCCCGCAAGTTTTCTTCTGGCCCCACAAAGTCTATGAATCTTCAGTAAAATTTCTTATTTCCAAATGATAAAATCAAACTTCTCTTTATTTTTTACGTCTTTCGAGAGATTTTTTGGTTCTTTTTCCAGGCCGACTTTTGCTACCAGATGCCATAAATGTCTCTCCTCCGGAGACGGGGCCCCCATACATGCCTAGATTGTTCTAGGATTTCTGCGAGAGTCCTGGATCCTCCGGAAAAGTCCTCGGGAGATCTTTTGGAGTGTCGTCAGTGAGAGAGGGAGGGAGGGAGGGAGGGAGGGAGGGAGGGATGGAGGACTTGTGTTGTCATCGGCGTGAAGACGCAGAAGAAGACTCCAGCGGCATATTTCGAAACTAGGGCTAGAGAGAGATTCACACCAAAGCCACGAAGAACATGTTTCTTAAAAGTATAATATCGTTATTGTTTGGACACATCCTGCA
Source organism: Macrobrachium nipponense (assembly GCF_015104395.2). Lineage (NCBI taxonomy): Eukaryota > Metazoa > Arthropoda > Malacostraca > Decapoda > Palaemonidae > Macrobrachium > Macrobrachium nipponense. Next base: position 305,806 of record NC_087219.1, on the reverse strand, counting down.
AAGTGTTGTGAACTATTTTATTGCTGGACTTCCTGGTCTCCGTGCTGAGACTGGTATTGCTACATGTCTGATGGAGGACAGGAAGGAGATTAGGGAACAAAATGGCAAGCTTATAGAAATTGTTGATAAGCTGATCGACCAAAGGATCAAGGAGGACCGTCAAGAGCTCGAGCAGCCTCCTAGTTGCAGGAGAGAAGAGGAAAAAGAGGGGGCTGCTGTTCCTCTGGATGACAAGACTGAACGTATGGAAGCGTCTACACAGACGCCTGCAGGAGTAGAAGGACTGGAGAGAAACGAAGAAAGACAGGCCCCGCCGATGGACAGCTCCCTCATGCGAGAGAATGCCTTATTGAAGGAAGCCCTCGAGAGGGAGAGGAGAGAACACGAGAAGGTGAAGAAGGAGCTCCTGGTGGCCCAAGAAGATCTACGAGTCGCTCAAGTGGGGTTGCGGCTGGATCAGGACCAGATAGACAATTTGAAGGCAGAAATCGCTGGACTATATGAAGCGATTGAAAGACGTTTAAAGTTCGAGGGAGAACTGATAAGAGAGAAGAGGGAGCTGATGGATTCTCTCTCTCAAACAGTAGGAAGGACCGCCAAGGAGGAAGAGGTCTCATACCCTCAAAAGGAAGATTTCGGAAGGAAGACAGTCTCCAGTCTTGGAGCTGATGAAGTGAGTGGGCCTCCTAAGGAATCTGTTGACGTGGAGGAACTTGGAGCCGACGTTGACGACGTATGCTGGCACGGAGCTGAGAACGATAATTTGAAGGGACATGAAAGTCCCAGTTCACGAGAGGAAACCCAGAAGGATAGACTGGAGGGAGAAGACCCCCAAGTGAACATTATAGAGTCCAAAGGATCAGTTAAACAAAGCAAAAGTGGAATCAAGAGAAAGAGAAGACGTGTCAGGGAACTTCTAGAGAAGGTTTTAAAAAGACGATTGGATGAATCCACAGACTCAACGGATTCAAGAGACTTGGAAATCTTGGAAACACTGCAATCACTGGAGTCGGGAGAGTGGGAACTGGTCTGGGAGTGGGATATGACAACATCAGCAGATGAAATGACGGAGTCCGAGAGAAGGTTGGTTAATATGTTCATTAGAAAAGTTCTGATTGGGCTCAGGACCATACACGAATTCATGGACTTGCTTGACAGATGCTCAGAACGCAGGGAAAAGAAGAGGGAAAGGAAGAGGGAAAATAAGAAGGAAAAGAAGAGGAAGAAGAAGAAGGGCAAAGAGGCCACTCCGCCTCCTGATCCCCCTGCCAATCAAAATGTTTATGATATACTGGATGCGATGTATGGACCATACTTAACTTCAGGAGGTCTGCCACTGCCAGGTCCATACCGAATTATATATGATCCTTACACCAAACAGCCTATCGTAGTGCCCAACCCTGCATATAGTCGTCCTGTACAAAACCAGGAAGTGTTGTTATATAACCCTGGATATGGGATTCTTGTTCAAGAAGAAGCAATCTATAATCCATATGCTCATCTCACAGTCCCGCCTCCTCCAATTGTCTATCCCAGAGAGTCACGCCCTGCAGGTGAAGGATCTGTCCGTGTTAGAGTACCTTATCCTGCAGGTGAAGAACCTGTGCGTGACAGAGTCCCACGCCCTCCAGGTGAAAGACCTGACTATCCAAGAAAACTGCCTCGACGAGATTATCTTATTTGGGATTGAGTCACAGGACAAGAAGTGAAATAGACAGTGGAGGTAGGGTGAAGGAAGAACGCTCGAGAAGTATCGACAGCTGTGCCTTCTCCACCCCTGGCAGGCGGACGAACTCTCCCAGTGGGAGTCAACGGCTGGCAAGTTTCCCCCAACTCATCAGGCGGAGGAACTCTCACTGGCTAGAGTCAACGGCTGCTCAGAGGCTGGAAGACTAGGAGCACTCCTAACGAGAGTCAGCGGCTGTTCGGTGGACAGACGCACTCTCTCGGAGAGAGTCAACGATTGGCGGGATCCCCCCATTCCGTCAGGCGGAGGAACTTTCTCTGGGAGAGTCAACGGCTGTTCAGCGCACAGACGAACTCTCTCTGAGAGAGTCAATGGCTGGCGAGATTCCCCCATCTCGTCAGGCGGAGGAACTTTCTCAGGGAGAGTCATTGGACCAGGGAGTCTCCTAATAAGAAAAGGCATCCAGAGGAAAACCAAAAGGACACTAGAAGGACCTGATCATCCAAGAAAACTGCCTCCACGAGATTACCCTATTTGGGTGTGAGTCACAGGACAAGAATTACTCAAATAGACGGTGGAGGTAGAGAGAAGGAAGAACACTCGAGAAGTATCAACAGCTGTGCCTTCCCTAACCCTGGCAGGTGGACGAACTCTCCCAGTGGGAGTCAACGGCTGGCAAGTTTCCCCCAACTCGTCAGGCGGAGGAACTCTCACTGGCTAGAGTCAACGGCTGCTCAGAGGCGGGAAGACTGGGAGCACTCCCAATAAGAGTCAGCGGCTGTTCGGTGGACAGACGTACTCTCCCGGAAAGATTCAACGACTGGTGAGATCCCCCCATTTCGTCAGGCGGAGGAACTTTCTCTGAGAGAGTCAATAGCTGTTCAGCGCACAGACGAACTCTCTCTGAGAGTCAACGGCTGGCGAGATCCCCCCATTTCGTCAGGCGGAGGAACTTTCTCAGGGAGAGTCAACGGACCAGGGAGTCTCCCAATAACAGAAGGCATCCAGAGGAAAACCAGGACACTAGAAGGACACCAGGAGGACACCAGAAGTACACCAGAGGGACCCAAGAAGGCCACAAGAGGGACACAGAAAGGCCTCCAGAGGGACAACAGAAGGATACCTGAAGGAAACCAGGAGATAATTCTGTTGGAATAATCTAGAAGACCGGCTCTGCAGAAAGAAGGAAATCTTCCTTCGAGTATGCTCTGTCCCTTGATGAAGACTTCTAATGAAAGTTCTCTGTCAAAGCGGGCAAATAGTCGGATATCTAGACCTATTCTAGCAGATGTCTTCCTTCTGGTCAATCGGTTGGAATAATCTAGAAGACCGGCTCTGCAGAAAGAGGGAACTCTACCCTCGAGTATGCTCTGTCCCTTGATGAAGACTTCTAATAGAAGATCTCTGTCAAAGCGGGCAAATAGTCGGATATCTAGACCTATTCTAGCAGATGTTCTCCTCTGGTCATCAAACTGGATATCTGATCAGAATTGAATATCTATGAAAGACGCTCATGCAGAGAAGGGCAATCGGCGGATATCTAACTTGCAGTGATGCTCTGAATAAAAAATCTAGAAGACCGGCTGCAGAAAGAAGATCTTCCTTCGAGTATCTCTGTCCCTGATGAAGACTTCTAATAAGTCTCTGTCAAAGCGGGCAAATAGTCGTATAGTCTGACCTATTCTAGCAGATGTCTTCCTTCGTCATCGGTTGGAATATCTAAGACCGGCTCGCAAAGAAGGGAAAACTTCCTACAGTATGCTCTGTCATTGATGAGACTTCTAATAGAAGATCTCTGTCAAGCGGGCAAATAGTCGGATATCTAGACTATTCTAGCAGATGTCTCCTTTCTTGGTCAATCAAGTTGGATAATCAAGAAGACCGGCTCGCAGAAAGAAGGAACTCTTCAGATATGCTTTATGTCTGTGAAAATAGACTTCCTAATAGAAGATCTCTGTCAAGGGGCTTGCAAAATAGTCGGCTATTCTAAGGACAATATCAGCAGATGTCTCCTCTGTCATGTTCAAGGTGGAAATAATCAAGAAGACCGCTCTGCAGAAAGAGGAACTCTACCTTTCAGATGCTCTGTCCCTGGATGAGACTGTCTAATAGCAAGATCTCTGGTCAAAGCGGGCAAATAGTCCCAGAATAAATCTAAGGGAATATCTAGCAGATGTAATTTCCTTCTGGTCATCAGTTGGAAATAAACTAGAAGAACGCTTGAGAAAGAAGGAAATCTTCCTTCGAGTATGCTCTGTCCCTTGATGAAGACTTCTAATAGAAGATCTCTGTCAAAGCGGGCAAATAGTCGGATATCTAGACCTATTGTAGCAGATGTCTTCCTTCTGGTCAATCAGTTGGAATAATCTAGAAGACCGGCTCTGCAGAAAGAAGGAACTCTTCCTTCGAGTATGCTCTGTCCCTTGATGGAGACTTCTAATAGAAGATCTCTGTCAAAGCGGGCAAATAGTCGGATATCTAGACCTATTCTAGCAGATGTCTTCCTTCTGGTCAATCAGTTAGAATAATCTAGAAGACCGGCTCTGCAGAAAGAAGGAACTCTCCCTTCGAGTATGCTCTGTCCCTTGATGGAGACTTCTAATAAAAGTTCTCTGTCGAAGCTGGCATATAGTCGGATATCTAGACCTATTCTAGCAGATGTATTCCTTCTGGTCAATCAGTTGGAATAATCTAGAAGACCGGCTCTGCAGAAAGAGGGAACTCTACCTTCGAGTATGCTCTGTCCCTTGATGAAGACTTCTAATAGAAGATCTCTGTCAAAGAGGGCAAATAGTCGGATATGTAGACCTATTCTAGCAGATGTCTTCCTTCTGGTCAATCAGTTGGAATAATCAAGAAGAACGGTTCTGCAGAAAGAAGGAACTCTTCCTTCGGGTATGCTCTCTCCCTTGATGAAGACTTCTAATAGAAGATCTCTGTCAAAGCGGGCAAATAGTCGGATATCTAGACCTATTGTAGCAGAAGTCTTCCTTTTGGTCAATCAGTTGGAATAATCTAGAATACTGGCTCTGCAGAAAGGAGGAACTCTTCCTTCGAGTATGCTCTGTCCCTTGATGAAGACTTCTAATAGAAGATCTCTGTCAAAGCGGGCAAATAGTCAGATATCTAGATCTATTATAGCAGATGTCCTCCTTCTGGTCAATCAGTTGGAATAATCTAGAAGACCGGCTCTGCCGAAGGAGGGAACTCTTCTTTCGAGTATACTCTGTCCCTTAATGAAGACTTCTAATAGAAGATCTCTGTCAAAGCGGGCAAATAGTCGGATATCTAGACCAATTCTAGCAGATGTCCTTCTTCTGGTCAATCAGTTGGAATAATCTAGAAGACCGGCTCTGCAGAAAGAGGGAACTCTTCCTTCGAGTATGCTCTGCCCCTAGATGAAGACTTCTAATAGAAGATCTCTGTCAAAGAGGACAAATAGTCGGATATCTAGACCTATTCTAGCAGATGTCTTCCTTCTGGTCGATCAGTTGGAATAATCTAGAAGACCGGCTCTGCAGAAAGAGGGAACTCTTCCTTCGAGTATGCTCTGCCCCTTGATGAGGACTTCTAATAGAAGATCTCTGTCAAAGTGGGTAAATAGTCGGATATCTAGATCTATTCTAGCAGATGTCCTTCTGATCAGTCAGTTGGAATAATCTAGAAGACTGGCTCTGCAGAAAGAGAGAACTCTTCCTTCGAGTATGCTCTGTCCCTTGATGAAGACTTCTGATAGAAGATCACTGTCAAAGAGGGCAAATAGTCGGATATCTAGATCTATTCTAGCAGATGTCATCCTTCTGGTTAATCAGTTGGAATAATCTAGAAAATTGGTTCTGCAGAAAGAGGGAACTCTTCCTTCGAGTATGCTCTGTCCCTTGATGAAAACATCTAATAGAAGATCTCTGTCAAAGCAGGCAAATAGTCGGATACCTAGACCTATTCTAGCAGATGCCTTCCTTCTGGTCAATCAGTTGGAATAATCTAGAAGACCAACTCTGCAGAAGGAAGGAACATCCTCCTTCGAGTATGCTCTGTCCCTTGATTAAGACTTCTAATAGAAGATCTCTGTTAAAGCTTCCAAATAGTCGGATATCTGTCTATTCTAGCAGAAGTCCTCCTTCTGGTCAATCAGTTGGAATAATCTAGAAGACCAGCTCTGCAAAAAGAGGGAACTCTTCCTTCGAGTATGCTCTGTCCCTTGATGAAGACTTCTGATAGAAGATCCCTCTCAAAACAGGCAAATAGTCGGATATCTAGATCTATTCTAGCAGATGTCTTCCTTCTGGTCAATCAGTTGGAATAATCTAGAAGACCGGCTCTGCAGAAAGAGGGAACTCTCCCTTGATGAAGACTTCTACTAGAAGATCTCTGTCAAAGTGGGTAAATAGTCGGATATCTAGATCTATTCTAGCAGATGTCCTTCTGATCAGTCAGTTGGAATAATCTAGAAGACTGGCTCTGCAGAAAGAGAGAACTCTTCCTTCGAGTATGCTCTGTCCCTTGATGAAGACTTCTGATAGAAGATCACTGTCAAAGAGGGCAAATAGTCGGATATCTAGATCTATTCTAGCAGATGTCATCCTTCTGGTTAATCAGTTGGAATAATCTAGAAAATTGGTTCTGCAGAAAGAGGGAACTCTTCCTTCGAGTATGCTCTGTCCCTTGATGAAAACATCTAATAGAAGATCTCTGTCAAAGCAGGCAAATAGTCGGATACCTAGACCTATTCTAGCAGATGCCTTCCTTCTGGTCAATCAGTTGGAATAATCTAGAAGACTGGCTCTGCAGAAAGAAGGAACATCCTCCTTCGAGTATGCTCTGTCCCTTGATGAAGACTTCTAATAGAAGATCTCTGTTAAAGCGGCCAAATAGTCGGATATCTGTCTATTCTAGCAGAAGTCCTCCTTCTGGTCAATCAGTTGGAATAATCTAGAAGACCAGCTCTGCAAAAAGAATGAACTCTTCCTTCGAGTATGCTCTGTCCCTTGATGAAGACTTCTTGATAGAAAGATCCCTCTCAAAACAGGCCAAATAGTCGGATATCTAGATCTATTTCTAGCAGGATGTCCTCCTTCTGGTGCAATCAGTTTGGAAGTAATCTAGAAGACCACCAACCCTCTGCAGAAAGATGGGAACCCCTCCTGATTGAAGGGAACACTTACCCCTAAGAAGATATCCTTACAAAGCGGGCCAATAGTCGGATATATAGACCTTATTCTAGCAGATATATTTCCTTTCTGGTCAATCAGTTGTAATAATCTTAGAAGACCAAGCTCTGCGAAAGGAAGGGGAACATCTTCCGTTCGAAGTATGCTCTGTCCCTTGATGAAGACTTCTAATAGAAGATCTCTGTCAGAGTGGGGAAATAGTCAGATATGTAGACCTATTCTAGCAGAAGTCTTCCTTTTGATCAATCAGTTGGAATAATCTAGAAGACCGGCTCTGCAGAAAGAAGGAACTCTTCCTTCGAGTATGCTCTGTCCCTTGATGAAGACTTCTAATTGAAGATCTCTGTCAAAGCGGGCAAATAGTCGGATATCTAGGACTATTCTAGCAGATGTCTTCCTTTTGGTCAATCAGTTGGAATAATCTAGAAGACCGGCTCTGCAGAAAGAGGGAACTCTTCCTTATAGTATGCTCTGTCTCTTGATGAAGACTTATAGAAGATCTCTGGCAAAGTGTGCAAATAGTCGGATATGTAGACCAATTCTAGCAGATGTCTTCCTTCTGGTCAATCAGTTGGAGTAATCTAGAAGACCAGCTCTGAAGAAAGAAGGAACTCTTCCTTCGAGTATGCTCTGTCCCTTGATGAAGACTAATAGAAGACCTCTGTCAAAGTGGGCAAATTGTCGGATATCTAGAACTATTCTAGCAGATGTCTTCCTTTTGGTCAATCAGTTGGAATAATCTAGAAGACCGGCTCTGCAGAAAGAGGGAACTCTTCCTTCGAGAATGCTCTGTCCCTTGATGAAGACTTATAGAAGACCTCTGTCAAAGTGGTCAAATAGACGGATATGTAGACCTATTCTAGCAGATGTCTTCCTTCTGGTCAATCAGTTGGAATAATCTAGAAGACTGGCTCTGGAGAAAGGAGGAACTCTTCCTTCGAGTATGCTCTGTTCCTTGATGAAGACTTCTAATAGAAGATCTCTGTCGAGCGGGCAAATATTCGGATAACTAGACCTATTCTAGCAGTTGTCTTCCTTCTGGTCAATCAGTTGGAATAATCTAGAAAGACTGCTCTGCGAAGAAGAAAACTCCTACTTCGAGTATGCCTGTCCTTGATGAAGATTGTATAGTAAGATCTCTGGAAAAGGGGCAAATACTCGGATATGTAGACCTATTTTAGAGATTTCTTCCTTATGGTCAATCAGTTGGAATAATCTAGAAGACCGGTTCTGCAAAAGGAAGGAACTCTTCCTTTGAGTATGCTCTGTCCCTTGATGAAGACTTCTAATAGAAGATCTCTGTCAAAGCGGGCAAATAGTTGGATTGTAGACGTATTCTAGCAGATGCCTTCCTTCTGGTCAATCAGTTGGAATAATTTAGAAGACTGGCTCTGCATAAAGAAGAAACTCCTCCTTCGGTAATTCTCTGTCACTTGATGAAGACTTCTATTAGATGATCTCTGTCAAAGCAGGCAAATATTCAGATATCTAGATCTATTTTAGCAGATGTCTTCATTCTGGTCAATCAGTTGGAAATAAATCTTAGGAAGACCTGGCTATGCAGGAAAGAAACAAGGAACTCCGCCTTCGGAGATGCTCTGTCCCTTTGATGAAGACTTTCTAATAGAAAGATCTCTGGTCAAAGTGGGGCCAAATAGTAGGATATTATGTAGACCTATTTTAGCAGATGTCTTTTTTATGGTCAATCAGTTGGGAAATAATCTTAGAAAGACCTGGCTTTACTACAGGAGGAAGGAAAACTCTTCCTTTCGAGTATTGATCTGTCCCTTGATGAAGACTTCTAATAGAAGATCTCTGTCAAAGCGGGCAAATAGTTGGATATGTAGACCTATTCTAGTAGATGTCTTCCTTCTGGTCAGTCAGCTGGAATAATCTAGAAGACCGGCTCTGCAGAAAGAAGGAACTCTTCGTTCGAGTATGCTCTGTCCCTTGATGAAGACTTCTAATAGAAGATCTCTGTCAAAGCAGGCGAATAGTCAGATATGTAGACCTATTCTAGCAGATGTCTTCCTTCTGGTCAATCAGTTGGAATAATCTAGAAGACCGGCTCTGCAAAAAGAAGGAACTCTTCCTTCGAGTATGCTCTGTCCCTTGATTAAGACTTCTAATAGAAGATCTCTGTCAAAGTGGGCAAATAGTTGGATATGTACACCTATTTTAGCAGATGTCTTCCTTCTGGTCAATCAGTTAGAATAATCTAAAAGACCGGCTCTGCAGAAAGAAGGAACTCTTCCTTCGAGTATGCTCTGTCCCTTGAAGAAGACTTCTAATAGAAGATCTCTGTCAAGGCGGGCAAATAATCGGATATGTAGACCTACTCTAGCAGATGTCTTCCTTCTGTTCAGTCAGTTGGAATAATCTAGAATACTGGCTCTGCAAAAAGGAACTCCTCCTTCGAGTATGCTTTGTCACTTGATGAAGACTTCTAATAGAAGATCTCTATCAAAGCGAGCAAATAGTCGGATATGTAGACCTATTCTAGCAGATGTCTTCCTTCTGGTCAATCAGTTGGAATAATCTAGAAGACCGGCTCTGCAAAAAGAAGGAACTCCTCCTTCGAGTATGCTCTGTCCCTTGATGAAGACTTCTAATAAAAGATCTCTGTCAAAGTGGGCAAATAGTCGCCTATGTAGACCTATTCTAGTAGATGTCTTTCTTTTGGTCAATCAGTTGGAATAATCTAGAAGACTGGCTCTGCAGAAAGAAGGAATTCCTCCTTCGAGTATGCTCTGTCCCTTGATGATGACTTCTAATAGAAGATCTCTGTCAAGCGGTCAAATATTTGGATATGTAGACCTATTCTAACAGATGTCTTCCTTCTAGTCAATCAGTTGGAATAATCTAGAAGACCGGCTCTGCAGAAAGAAGGAACCTTCGAGTATGCTCGGTCCCTTGAAGAAGACTTCTAATAGAAGATCTCTGTCAAGGCGGGCAAATAGTCGGATATCTAGACCTATTCTAGCAGATGTATTCCTTCTGGTCAATCAGTTGGAATAATCAAGAAGACCGGCTCTGCAGAAAGAAGGAACTCTTCCTTTGAGTATGCTCTGTCCCTTGATGAAGACTTCTAATAGAAGATCTCTGTCAATGCGTGCAAATAGTCAGATATGTAGACTTATTCTAGCAGATGTCTTCCTTCTGGTCAATCAGTTGGAATAATCTAGAAGACCGGTTCTTCAGAAAGAAGGAACTCTTCCTTCGAGTATGCTCTGTCCCTTGATGAAGACTTCTAATAGAAGATCTCTGTCAAGGCGGGCAAATAGTCGGATATCTAGACCAATTCTAGCATATTTCTTCCTTCTGGTCAATCAGTTGGATTAATCTAGAAGACTGGCTCTGCAGAAAGAAGGAACTCCTCCTTCGAGTATGCTCTGTGCCTTGATGAAGACTTCTAATAGAAGATCTCTGTTAAGCAGTCAAATATTTGGATAACTAGACCTATTCTAGCAGATGTCTTCCTTCTGGTCAATCAGTTGGAATAATCTAGAAGACTGGCTCTGCAGAAAGAAGAAACTCCTCCTTCGGTTATGCTCTATCCCTTGATGAAGACTTCTAATAGATGATCTTTGTCAAAGCAGGCAAATATTCAGATATCTAGACCTATTCTAGCAGATGTCTTTTTTCTAGTCAATCAGTTGGAATAATCTATAAGACCGGCTCTGCAGTAGGAAGGAACTCTTCCTTCAGGTATGCTCTGCCCCTTGATGAAGACTTATAGAAGATCTCTGTCAAAGCGGGGAAATAGCCGGATATCTAGACCTATTCTAGCAGATGCCTTCCTTCTGGCCAATCAGTTGGAATAATCTAGAAGACTGGCTCTGCAGAAAGAGGGAACTCTTCCTTCGAGTATGCACTGTCCCTTGATGAAGACTTCTAATAGAAGATCTCTGTCAAAGCAGGAAAATAGTCGGATATGTAGACCTATTCTAGCAGATGTCTTTCTTCTGGTCAGTCAGCTGGAATAATCTAGAAAACTGACTCTGCTGAAAGAAGGAACTCTTCCTTCGAGTATGCTCTGTCCCTTGATGAAGACTTCTAATAGAAGATCTCTGTCAAAGCGGGCAAATAGTCAGATATGTAGACCTATTGTAGCATATGTATTCCTTCTGGTCAATCAGTTGGAATAATCTAGAAGACCGACTTTGCAAAAAGAAGGAACTCCTCCTTCGAGTATGCTCTGTCCCTTGATGAAGACTTCTAATAAAAGATCTCTGTCAAAGTGGGCAAATAGTCGCATATGTAGACCTATTCTAGCAGATGTCTTCCTTTTGGTCAATCAGTTGGAATAATCTAGAAGACTGGCTCTGCAGAAAGAAGAAACTCTTCCTTCGAGTATGCTCTGTCTCTCAATGAAGAATTCTAATAGATGATCTCTGGCAAAGCGGGCAAATATTCAGATATCTAGACCTAATCTAGCAGATGTCTTCCTTCTGGTCAATCAGTTGGAATAATCTAAAAGACTGGCTCTGCAGAAAGAAGGACCTCTTCCTTCGAGTATGCTCTGTCCCTTAATGAAGACTTCTAATAGAAAATCTCTGTCAAAGCGGGCAAATAGTCGGATATGTAGACCTATTCTAGCAGATGTCTTCCTTTTGGTCAATCAGTTGGAATAATCTAGAAGACTGGCTCTGCAGAAAGAAGAAACTCCTCCTTCCGTTATGCTCTGTCCCTTGATGAAGACTTCTAATAGATGATCTCTGTCAAAGCGGGCAAATATTCAAATATCTAGAACTATCATAGCAGATGTCTTCCTTCTGGTCAATCAGTTGAAATAATCTAGAAGACTGGCTCTGCAGAAAGAAGGAACTCGTCATTCGAGTATGCTCTGTCCCTTGATGAAGACTTCTAATAGAAGATCTCTGTCAAAGTGGGCAAATAGTCGCATATGTAGACCTACTCTAGCAGATGTCTTTCTTCTGGTCAATCAGTTGGAATAATCTAGAAGACCTGCTCTGCAGAAAGAAGGAACTCTTCCTTCGAGTATGCTCTGTCCCTTGATGAAGACTTCTAATAGAAGATCTCTGTCAAAGTGAGCAAATAGTCGGATATGTAGACCTATTCTAGCAGATGTCTTTCTTCTGGTCAGTCAGTTGGAATAATCTAGAATACCGGCTCTGCAGAAAGAAAAAACTCTTCCTTCGAGTATGTTCTGTCCCTTGATGAAAACATCTAATAAAAGATCTCTGTCAATGCGGGCAAATAGTCAGATATGTAGACTTATTCTAGCAGATGTCTTCCATCTGGTCAATCAGTTGGAATAATCTAGAAGACCTTTTCTAGCAGATGTCTTCCATCTTATCAATCAGTTGGAATAATCTAGAAGACTGGCTCTGCGGAAAGAAGGAACTCTTCCTTCGTGTATGCTCTGTCCCTTGATGAAGACTTCTAATAGAAGATCTCTGTCAAAGTGGGCAAATAGTCGGATATGTAGACCTATTCTAGCAGATGTCTTCCTTCTGGTCAATCAGTTGGAATAATCTAAAAGACCTGCTCTGCTGGAGGAAGGAACTCTTCCTTCGAGTATGCTCTGTCCCTTGATGAAGACTTCTAATAGAAGATCTCTGTCAAGGCGGGCAAATAGTCGGATATCTAGACCTATTTTAGCAGATGTCTTCCTTCTGGTCAATCAGTTGGATTAATCTAGAAGACTGGCTCTGCAGAAAGAAGGAACTCCTCCTAAGAGTATGCTCTGTGCCTTGATGAAGACTTCTAATAGAAGATCTCTGTCAAGCGGTAAAATATTTGGATAACTAGACCTATTCTAGCAGGTGTCTTCCTTCTGGTCAATCAGTTGGAATAATCTAGAAGACTGGCTCTGCAGAAAGAAGGAACTCCTCCTTCGAGTATGCTCTGTCCCTTGATGAAGACTTCTAATAGAAGATCTCTGTCAAAGCGGCTAAATAGTCGGATATCTATGTCTATTCTAGCAGAAGTCCTCCTTCTGGTCAATCAGTTGGAATAATCTAGAATAGCAGCTCTGCAAAAAGAGGGAACTCTTCCTTCGAGTATGCTCTGTCCCTTGATGAAGACTTCTCATAGAGTATGCTCTGTGCCTTGATGAAGACTTCTAATAGAAGATCTCTGTCAAGCGGTCAAATATTTGGATAACTAGACCTATTTTAGCAGGTGTCTTCCTTCTGGTCAATCAGTTGGAATAATCTAAAAGACCGGCTCTGCAGAAAGAACGAACTCCTCCTTCGAGTATGCTCTGTCCCTTGATGAAGACTTCTAATAGAAGATCTCTGTCAAAGCGGCTGGATAGTCGGAAATCTATGTCTATTCCAGCAGAAGTCCTCCTTCTGGTCAATCAGTTGGAATAATCTAGAATAGCAGCTCTGCAAAAAGAGGGAACTCTTCCTTCGAGTATGCTCTGTCTCTTGATGAAGACTTTCATAGAAGATCTCTGTCAAAGTGGGCAAATAGTCGGATAGCTAGATCTATTCTATCACATGTCCTCCTTCTAGTCAATCAGTTGGAATAATTTAGAAGAAAGGCTCTGCAGAAAGAGGGAACTCTCCCTTGATGAAGACTTCTACTAGAAGATCTCTGTCAAAGCGGGCAAATAGTTGGATATATAGACCTATTCTAGCAGATGTCTTCCTTCTGGTCAATCAGTTGGAATAATCTAGAAGACCAGCTCTGCAGAAAGAGGGAACTCTTCCTTCGAGTATGCTGTCCCTTGATGAAGACTTCTAATAGAAGATCTCTGTCAGAGTGGGCAAATAGTCAGATTTGTAGACCTATTTTAGCAGATGTCTTCCTTCTGGTCAATCAGTTGGAATAATCTAGAAGACCGGCTCTGCTGAAAGAAGGAACTCTTCCTTCGAGTATGCTCTGTCCCTTGATGAAGACTTCTAATTGAAGATCTCTGTCAAAGCAGGCAAATAGTCGGATATCTAAATCTATTCTAGCAGATGTCTTTCTTCCGGTCAGTCAGTTTGAATAATCTAGAAGACCGGCTTTGCAGAAAGAAGGAACTCATCCTTCGAGTATGCTCTGTCCCTTGATGAAGACTTCTAATAGAAGATCTCTGTCAAATTGGGCAAATAGTCGGATATCTATAGACCAATTCTAGCAGATTTCTTCCTTCTGTTCAATCAGTTGGAATAATCTAGAAGACCAGCTCTGCAGAAAGAAAGAACTCTTCCTTCGAGTATGCTCTGTCCCTTGATGAAGACTTATAGAAGACCTCTGTCAAAGTGGTCAAATAGCCGGATATGTAGATCTATTCTAGCATATATCTTCCTTCTGGTCAATCAGTTGGAATAATCTAGATGACTGGCTCTGCAGAAAGAGGGAACTCTTCCTTCGAGTATCCTCTGTCCCTTGATGAAGACTTCTAATAGAAGATCTCTGTCAAAGCGGGCAAATAGTCGGATTGTAGACCTATTCTAGCAGATGCCTTCTTTCTGGTCAATCAGTTGGAATAATCTAGCTGACTTGCTCTGCAGAAAGAAGAAACTCCTCCTTCGGTTATGCTCTGTCCCTTGATGAAGACTTCTATTAGATGATCTCTGTCAAAGCAGGCAAATATCAGAATCGAGATCGATTCGAGCAGATTGCCTTCTTTGGGTCAATCAGTTGGAATAATCTAGAAGACCAGCTCTGCAGAAAGAAGGAACTCCTCATTCCAGTATGCACTGTCCCTTGATGAAGACTTCTATTAGATGATCTCTGTCAAAGCAGGCAAATAGTCAGATATGTAGACCTTTTCTAGCAGATGTCTTTCTTCTGGTCAATCAGTTGGAATAATCTAGAAGACCTGCTCTGCAGGAGGAAGGAACTCTTCCTTCGAGTATTCTCTGTCCCTTGATGAAGACTTACCTCTGTCAGAGTGGTCAAATAGCCGGATATGTAGACCTATTCTAGTATATATCTTCCTTCTGGTCAATCAGTTGGAATAATCTAGAAGACTGGCTCTGCAGAAAGAGGGAACTCTTCCTTCGAGTATGCTCTGTCCCTTGATGGAGACTTCCAATAGAAGATCTCTGTCAAGCAGGCAAATATTTGGATAACTAGACCTATTCTAGCAGATGTCTTCCTTCTGGTCATTCAGTTGGAATAATCTAGAAGACCGGCTCTGCAGAAAGAAGGAACTCCTCCTTCGAGTATGCTCTGTCCCTTGATGAAGACTTATAGAAGATCTCTGTCAAAGCGGGCAAATAGCCGGATATCTAGACCTATTCTAGCAGATGCCTTCCTGCTGGCCAATCAGTTGGAATAGTCTAGAAGACTGGCTCTGCAGAAAGAGGGAACTCTTCATTCGAGTATTCTCTTTCCCTTGATGAAGACTTCTAATAGAAGATCTCTATCAAAGCCGGCAAAAAGTCGGATTGTAGACCTATCAGATGCCTTCCTTTTGGTCAATCAGTTGGAATAATCTAGAAGACTGGCTCTGCAGAAAGAAGAAACTCCTCCTTCGAGTATGCTCTGTCCCTTGATGAAGACTTCTAATAGAAAATCTCTGTCAAAGTGGGCAAATAGTCGGATATGTAGACCTTTTCTAGCAGATGTCTTTCTTCTGGTCAATCTATTGGAATAATCTAGCAGACATGCTCTGCAGGAGGAAGGAACTCTTCCTTCGAGTATGCTCTGTCCCTTGATGAAGACTTCTAATAGAAGATCTCTGTCAAAGCGGGTAATTAGTCGGATTTGTAAACCTATTCTAGCAGATGTCTTCCTTCTGGTCAGTCAGTTTGAATAATCTAGAAGACCGGCGCTGCAGAAAGAAGAAACTCTTCCTTCGAGTATGCTCTGTCCCTTGATGAAGACTTCTAATAGAAGATCTCTGTCAAAGCAGGCGAATAGTCAGATATGTTGACCTATTCTAGCAGATGTCTTCCTTCTGGTCAATCAGTTGGAATAATCTAAAAGACCGGCTCTGCAAAAAGAAGGAACTCTTCCTTTGAGTATGCTCTGTCCCTTGATGAAGACTTCTAATAGAAGATCTCTGTCAAAGTGGGCAAATAGTTGGATATGTAGACCTATTCTAGCAGATGTCTTCCTTCTGGTCAATCAGTTGGAATAATCTAGAAGACCGGCTCTGCAGAAAGAAGGAACTCTTCCTTCGAGTATGCTCTGTCCCTTGAAGAAGACTTCTAATAGAAGATCTCTGTCAAGGCGGGCAAATAGTCGGATATGTAGACGTATTCTAGCAGATGTCTTCCTTCTGGTCAATCAGTTGGAATAATCTAGAAGACTGGCTCTGCGGAAAGAAGGAACTCTTCCTTCGTGTATGCTCTGTCCCTTGATGAAGACTTCTCATAGAAGATCTCTGTTAAATCGGGCAAATAGTCGGATATGTAGACCTATTCTAGCAGATGTCTTCCTTCTGTTTAGTCAGTTGGAATAATCTAGAAGACTGGCTCTGCAGAAAGAAGGAACTCTTCCTTCGAGTATGCTCTGTCCCTTGATGAAGACTTCTAATAGAAGATCTCTGTCAAAGTGGGCAAATAGTCGGATATGTAGACCTATTCTAGAAGATGTCTTCCTTTTGGTCAATCAGTGGGAATAATCTAGAAGACCGGCTCTGCAGAAAGAAGGAACTCCTCCTTCGAGTATGCTCTGTCCCTTGATGTAGACTTCTGATAAAAGATCTCTGTCAAAGTGGGCAAATAGTCGGATATGTAGACCTATTCTAGCAGATGTCTTCCTTCTGGCCAATCAGTTGGAATAATCTAGAAGACCAGCTCTGCAGAAGGAAGGAACTCTTCCTTCGAGTATGCTCTGTCCCTCGATGAAGACATATAGAAGATCTCTGTCAAGGCGGGCAAATAGTCGGATATGTAGACGTATTCTAGCAGATGTCTTCCTTCTGGTCAATCAGTTAGAATAATCTAGAAGACTGGCTCTGCTGAAAGTCGGAACTCTTCCTTCGTGTATGCTCTGTCCCTTGATGAAGACTTCTAATAGAAGATCTCTGTTAAAGCGGATAAATAGTCGGATATGTAGACCTATTCTAGCAGATGTCTTCCTTCTGTTCAGTCAGTTGGAATAATCTAGAAGACTGGCTCTGTAGAAAGAAGGAACTCTTCCTTCGAGTATGCTTTGTCTCTTGATGAAGACTTCTAATAAAAGATCTCTGTCAAAGCGGGCAAATAGTCGGATATGTAGACCTATTCTAGAAGATATCTTCCTTTTGGTCAATCAGTTGGAATAATTCAGAAGACTAACTCTGCAGAAAGAGGGAACTCTTCCTTCGAGTATGCTCTGTCCCTTGATGAAGACTTCTAATAGAAGATCTCTATCAAAGCGGGTAAATAGTCGGATATGTAGACCTATTCTTGCAGATGTCTTCCTTCTGGTCAATCAGTTGGAATAATCTAGAAGACCGGCTCTGCAGAAAGAAGGAAGTCTCCCTTTGGGTATGCTGTGCCCCTTGATGAAGACTTATAGAAGATCTATGTCAAAGCGGGCAAATAGCCGGATATCTACACCTATTCTAGCAGATGCCTTTCTGCTGGCCAATCAGTTGGAATAATCTAGAAGACTGGCTCTGCAGAAGGAGGGAACTCTTCCTTCGAGTATCCTCTGTCCCTTGATGAATACTTCTAATAGAAGATCTCTATCAAAGCGGGCAAATAGTCGGATTGTAGACCTATTCTAGCATATTCCTTCTTCTGGTCAATCATTTGGAATAATCTAGAAGACTGGCTCTGCAGAAAGAAGAAACTCCTCCTTCGGTTATGCTCTGTCCCTTGATGAAGACTTCTATTAGATGATCTCTGTCAAAGCAGGCAAATATTCAGATATCTAGATCTATTCTAGCAGATGTCTTCCTTCTGGTCAATCAGTTGGAATAATCTAGAAGACTGGCTCTGCAGAAAGAAAAAACTCCTTCTTCGAGTATGCTCTGTCCATTGATGAAGACTTCTAATAGAAGATCTCTCTTAAGGTGGGCAAATAGTCGGATATGTAGACTTTTTCTAGCAAATGTCTTTCTACTGGTCAATCAGTTGGAATAATCTAGAAGACCTGCTCTGCAGGAGGAAGGAACTCTTCCTTCGAGTATGCTCTGTCCCTTGATGAAGACTTCTAATAGAAGATCTAGGTCAAAGCGGGCAAATAGTCGGATATGTAGACCTATTCTAGCAGATGTCTTCCTTCTGGTCAATCAGTTGGAATAATCTAAAAGACTGGCTCTGGAAAAAGAAGGAACTCTTCCTTCGAGTATGCTCTGTCCCTTGATGAAGACTTCTAATAAAAGATCTCTGTGAAAGTGGGCAAATAGTTGGATATGTAGACCTATTCCAGCAGATGTCTTCCTTCTGGTCAATCAGTTTGAATAATCTAGAAGACCGGCTCTGCAGAAAGAAGGAACTCTTCGTTCGAGTATGCTCTGTCCCTTGATGAAGACTTCTAATAAAAGATCTCTGTCAAAGTGGGCAAATAGTTGGATATGTAGACCTATTCTAGCAGATGTCTTCCTTCTGGTCAATCAGTTGGAATAATCTAGAAGACCAGCTCTGAAGAAAGAAGGAACTCTTCCTTCGAGTATGCTCTATCCCTTGAAGAAGACTTCTAATAGAAGATCTCTGTCAAGGCGGGCAAATACGTTGGATATCTAGACCTATTCTAGCAAATGTCTTCCTTCTGGTCAATCAGTTAGAATAATCTAGAAGACTGGCTCTGCGGAAAGAAGGAACTCTTCCTTCGTGTATGCTCTGTCCCTTGATGAAGACTTCTAATAGAAGATCTCTGTTAAAGCGGGTAAATATTCGGATATGTAGACCTATTCTAGCAGATGTCTTCCTTCTGTTCAGTCAGTTGGAATAATCTAGAAGACTGGCTCTGTAGAAAGAAGGAACTCTTCCTTCGAGTATGCTCTGTCTCTTGATGAAGACTTCTAATAGAAGATCTCTATCAAAGCTGGAAAATAGTCGGATATGTAGACCTATTCAAGAAGATGTCTTCCTTTTGGTCAATCAGTTGGAATAATCCAGAAGACTGACTCTGCAGAAAGAGGGAACTCTTCCTTCGAGTATGCTCTGTCCCTTGATGAAGACTTCTAAAAGAAGATCTCTATCAAAGCGGGTAAATAGTCGGATATGTAGACCTATTCTTGCAGATGTCTTCCTTCTGGTCAATCAGTTGGAATAATCTAGAAGACCGGCTCTGCAGAAAGAAGGAAGTCTCCCTTCGGGTATGCTGTGCCCCTTGATGAAGACTTATAGAAAATCTCTGTCAAAGCGGGCAAATAGTTCGGATACCTACACCTATTCTAGCAGATGCCTTCCTGCTGGCCAATCAGTTGGAATAATCTAGAAGACTGGCTCTGCAGAAAGAGGGAACTCTTCCTTCGAGTATCCTCTGTCCCTTGATGAAGACTTCTAATAGAAGATCTCTATCAAAGCGGGCAAATAGTCGGATTGTAGACCTATTCTAGCATATTCCTTCTTCTGGTCAATCATTTGGAATAATCTAGAAGACTGGCTCTGCAGAAAAAAGAAACTCCTCCTTCGGTTATGCTCTGTCCCTTGATGAAGACTTCTATTAGATGATCTCTGTCAAAGCAGGCAAATATTCAGATATCTAGATCTATTCCAGCAGATGTCTTCCTTCTAGTCATTCAGTTGGAATAATCTAGAAGACTGGCTCTGCAGAAAGAAGGAACTCCTCATTCGAGTATGCACTGTCCCTTGATGAAGACTTCTAATAGAAGATCTCTGTTAAGGTGGGCAAATAGTCGGATATGTAGGACTTTCTAGCAGATGTCTTTCTTCTGGTCAATCAGTTGGAATAATCTAGAAGACCTGCTCTGCAAGAGGAAGGTACTCTTCCTTCGAGTATGCACTGTCCCTTGATGAAGACTTCTAATAGAAGATCTAGGTCAAAGCGGGCAAATAGTCGGATATGTAGACCTATTCTAGCAGATGTCTTCCTTCTGGTCAGTCAGTTTGAATAATCTAGAAGACCGGCTCTGCAGAAAGAAGGAACTCTTCGTTCGAGTATGCTCTGTCCCTTGATGAAGACTTCTAATAGAAGATCTCTGTCAAAGCGGGCGAATAGTCAGATATGTTGACCTATTCTAGCAGATGTCTTCCTTCTGGTCAATCAGTTGGAATAATCTAAAAGTCTGGCTCTGCAAAAAGAAGGAACTCTTCCTTCGAGTATGCTCTGTCCCTTGATGAAGACTTCTAATAGAAGATCTCTGTCAAGGCGGGCAAATAGTCGGATATCTAGACCTATTCTAGCAGATGTCTTCCTTCTGGTCAATCAGTTGGAATAATCAAGAAGACCGGCTCTGTGGAAAGAAGGAACTCTTCCTTCGTGTATGCTCTGTCCCTTGATGAAGACTTCTAATAGAAGATCTCTGTTAAAGCGGGTAAATAGTCGGATATGTAGACCTATTCTAGCAGATGTCTTCCTTCTGTTCAGTCAGTTGGAATAATCTAGAAGACTGGCTGTGCAGAAAAGAAGGAACTCTTCCTTCGAGTATGCTCTGTCTCTTGATGAAGACTTCTAATAGAAGATCTCTGTCAAAGCGGTCAAATAGTTGGATATGTAGACGTATTCTAGAAGATGTCTTCCTTTTGGTCAATTAGTTGGAATAATCTAGAAGACCGTCTCTGCAGAAAGAAGGAACTCCTCCTTCGAGTATGCACTGTCCCTTGATGAAGACTTCTGATAAAAGATCTCTGTCAAAGTGGGCAAATAGTCGGATTGTAGACCTATTCTAGCAGATGTCTTCCTTCTGGCCAATCAGTTGGAATAATCTAGAAGACCGGCTCTGCAGAAGGAAGTAACTCTTCCTTCGAGTATGCTCTGTCCCTTGATGAAGACTTATAGAAGATCTCTGTCAAATCAGGCATATAGCCGGATATCTAGACCTATCCTAGCAGATGCCTTCTTTCTGGCCAATCAGTTGGAATAATCCAGAAGACTGACTCTGCAGAAAGAGGGAACTCTTCCTTCGAGTATGCTCAGTCCCTTGATGAAGACTTCTAATACAAGATCTCTATCAAAGCGGGTAAATAGTCGAATATGTAGCCCTATTCTAGCAGATGTCTTTTCTTCTGGTCAATCAGTTGGAATAATCTAGAAGACCGGCTCTGCAGAAAAAAGGAAGTCTTCCTTCGGGTATGCTGTGCCCATTGAGGAAAACATATAGAAAATCTCTGTCAAAGGGGGCAAATAGCCGGATATGTAGACCTATTCTAGCAGATGTCTTCCTTCTGGCCAATCAGTTGGAATAATATAGAAGACTGGCTATGCAGAAAAAGGGAACTCTTACTTCGAGTATGCTCTGTCCCTTGATGAAGACTTCTATAGAATATATATGTCAAAGCAGGCAAATAGTCGGATATTTAGACCTATTCTAGCAGATGTCTTCCTTTTGGTCAATCAGTTGGAATAATCTAAAAGACTGGCTCTGCAGAAAGAAGAAACTCCTCTTTCGGTTATGCTCTGTCACTTGATGAAAACTTCTAGAAAATGATATTTGTGAAAGCACGCAAATATTCAGATATCTAGATCTATTCTAGTAGATGTCTTCCTTCTGGTCAATCAGTTGGAATAATCTAGAAGACTGGCTCTTCAGAAAGAAGGAACTCCTCCTTCGAGTATGCTCTGTCCCTTGATGAAGACTTTTAACAGAAGATCTCTGTCAAAGTGGGCAAATAGTCGGATATGTAGACCTATTCTAGCAGATGTCTTTCTTCTGATCAATCAGTTGGATAATCTAGAAGACTGGCTCTGCAGAAGAAGGAAAATCCTCCTTCGAGTATGCTCTGTCCCTTGATGAAGACTTCTAACAGAAGATCTCTGTCAAAGTGGGCAAATAGTCTTATATTTATACCTATTCTAGGAGATGTTTTTCTTCTGGTCAATCAGTTGGAATAATCTAGAAGACTGGCTCTGCAGAAAGAAGTAACTCCTCCTTCGGGTATGCTCTGTCCCTTGATGAAGACTTCTAACAGAAGATCTCTGTCAAAGTGGGCAAATAGTCGGATATGTAGACCTATTCTAGTAGATGTCTTTCTTCTAGTCAATCAGTTGGAAATAATCTAGAAGACCGGCTCTGCAGAAGGAAGGAAAAACTATTCCTTCGGGTATGCTCTGTCCCCTTGATCAAAGACTTAGAAAGATCTCTGTCAAAGCAGGCAAATATCCGGATATCTAGACCTATTCTAGCAGATGCCTTCCTTATTGCCAATAAGTTGGAATAATATAGAAGACTGGCTCTGCAGAAAGAGGGAACTCTTCCTTCGAGTATGCTCTGTCCCTTGATGAAGACTTCTAATAGAAGATCTGTGTCAAAGCGGGCAAATAGTCTAATATGTAGACCTATTCTAGCAGATGTCTTTCTTCTGGTCAGTCAGTTGGAATAATCTAGAAGACAGGCTCTGCAGAAAAAAGGAACTCTTCCTTCGAGTATGCTCTGTCCCTTGATGAAGACTTCTAATAGAAGATCTCTGTCAAAGCGGGCAAATAGTCAGATATGTAGACCTATTCTAGCAGATATCTTCCTTCTGGTCAATCAGTTGGAATAATCTAGAAGACCTGCTCTGCTGGAGCGAAGGAACTCCTCCTATCGAATAGCCTCTGTCCATTGATGAAGGACTTCTTAACAGAAGATCTCCTGTCAAAGTGGGCAAATTAAAGTCTTATATTAGGGAACCTATTTCTAGAAAATGTATTTCTTGCCTGGTCAATCAGTGGAATATTAGAAGACTGGCTCGCAGAAAGAAGTAACTCTTCCTGAGAGTTTTATGCCCTGTCATTTGATGAAGGACCTTCCTAATAGAAGATTCGCCTGTCAAAGCGGGCCAAAAGTCGGATATGTTAGGAACTTAATTCTAGCAGATGTCTTTTTTCTGGTCAATCAGGTTGGGAATAATCTAGAAAGACCGGGAACCTCGCAGGAAAGAAGAAACTTTACTTCCTTCAGGTTATGATTCTGTCCCTTGATGGAAGACTTCTTAAGAATGATGAATTTGGTTGAAAGCACCGCAAATATTCAATAAATCTAGATCTATTCTAGCAGATGTCTTCCTTAGGCTCATTCAGTTGGACTAATCTAGAAGACTGGCTCTTTTCAGAAAGAAGGACTCCTCCTTCGAGTAATGCCCTGTCCCCTTGATGAAGGACTCTAAACAGAAAGATTCCTTCTATGGTCAAAGTGGGCAATAGTCTTTAGATTTATAACCTATTCTAGGAGAATGTTTTTCCTTCTGGTCAATCAGTTGGAATAATCTACAAGACTGGCTCTGCAGAAAAGAAGGTAACTCCTCCTTCGGGTATGCTCTGTCCCTTGATGAAGGAAACTTCTAACAGAAGATTCTCTGTTTCAAAGCGGGCAAATAGTCGGGATATGTAGACCTATTCTAGAAGATGTCTTTTCTTGCCTAGTCAATCAGTGGAATAATCTAGAAGACCGGCTCTGCAGAAGAAGGAAGGAAACTATTCCTTCGGGTATGGCTTCGGTCCCCGTTGATCAAGACTTACTAGGAAGATCTCTGGTCGAAAGCAGGGCCAAATAGCCGGATATCTAGACCTATTCTACAGATGCCTTCCTTATTGCCAATAAGTTGGAATTAATATAGAAGACTGGCTCTGCAGAAAGAGGGAACTACCTTCCTTCGGGTAGTTGCTCTGTCCCTTGATGAAGACTTATAAAGAAGAAATCTGTTGGGTCAAGCGGGCAAATAGGTCTAATAAATGTAGACCCTATTCCTTTTTAGCAGATTGTCTTTCTTCTGGTCAGTCAGTTGGAATAATCCTAGCAAAGAACAGGCTTCTGCAGAAAAAAGGAACTCTTCCTTCCGAGTATGCTCTGTCCCCTTGATGAAGACTTTCTAATAGAAGATCTCTGTCAAAGCGGGCCAAATAGTCAGATATGTAGAACCTATATTCTATAGCAATATCTTCCTTCTGGTTTCAATCAGTTGGAATAATTCCTAGAAGACCTGCCTCTGCTGGATGGAAGGAACTCCTCCTTCGGAATATGCTTCTGTTCCAATTGATGAAGACTTCCTAACAGAAGAGCTCTGGTCAAAGTTGGGCAACAAATAGTTTTATTATTTTAGACCTATTCTAGCCAAACGGTGGATTTCTTCTGGTGATTCAGTTGGAATAATCTAGAAGACATGGCTCTGCAGAAAAGAAGTAACAACTCTTCCATTCGAGTATGCTCTGTCATTTGATGAAGAACTTCTAAAGAGAAGATCGCTATGTCTTCTTCTTCAAAGCGGAGGGCAAATAGCGGAATATGTACACTTTAATTCTAGCAGATGTCTTTTTTCTTCTGAGGTCAATCAGTTGGAATAATCTAGAAGGACTGGCTTCAGGCAGAAGAAAGAAAACTCCTCCTTCAGTTTCTATGCTCTGTCACCTTGATGAAGACTTCTAGAAAAGATGATATTTTGTGAAAGCACGCAAATATTCAAGATATTCTAGATCTATTCTAGCAGATGTCTTCCTTGCTGGTCATTCCAGGTTGGAATAAATCTAGAACGACTGGCTCTTCAGAAAGAAGGAACTCATCCTTCGAGGTATGCTCTGTCCCCTTGATGGAAGACTTTTGAACAGAAGAAACCTCTGTCAAAAGTGGGGCAAATAGTTGGATATGTAGAACCTTAGAGCAGAATTGTCTTTTCTTCTTATTCAATCAGTTGGAAATAATCTAGAAGACCTGGCTCTGCAGAAAAGAAGGAACTCCTCCTTCGAGTATGCTCTTGTTCCTTGATGGAAGACTTCTAACAGAAGAGCTTCTGTCAAAGTGGTCAAATAGTTTTTATATTTTAATTACCAATTCTAGCAATGATTAATTTCTTCTGGTGAATCAGCTTGGAATAATCTTAGAAAGACCGGCTCTGCCAGGAAAAGAAAAGGAACTCCTCCTTCGAGTATGCTCTGTCCCTTGAATGAAGAAACTTCTAATAGAAGAAATCTCTGTCAAAGAAAGGGGGTGGGGGCAAATTAAAAGTCGGATATGTAGACCTATTGTAGAAGATGTCTTTCTTTCTTTAGTTGAAAAAAACAAAAATCAGTTGGAATTAATCTAAGAAAGGACCGGGCTCTGCAAGAAGAAGGAACTATTTTTCGGGTATGCTCCTGCCCCTTGATGAAAGGACTTATAGTAAGATCCTCTGTCCAAAGTGAGGGCAAAAAGAGTCGGAAATTGATAGAACCTAGGTTTCTAGTAGATGTCTTTCTTTTCTAAGTCAATCAGTTGGAATTTAATCTAGAAGAACCGGCTCTGCAGAAGGAACAAAGGAACTATTCCATTCGGGTATGCTCTGTCCCTTGATCAAGACTTATTAAAGAAGATCTCTGTCAAAAGCGAGCAAATTAGCCGGATATCTAGGACCTTATTCTAGGCAGATGCCATTCCTTATTGCCCAATAAGTTTGGAATAAGAATAAGAAGACTGGCTCTGCAGAAAAGAGGGAACGAATCTTCCTTCGAGTTATGCTCCTGTCCCTTGATGAAGACTTCTTTAATAGAAGATCTTGGGTCCAAAGCGGTGGGCAAATAGTCTGATATGTTAGACCTATTCTAGCAGATGTTCTTTCTTCTGGTTCAGTTCAGTTGGAAATAATCTAGAAGACCGGCTCTCTGCAGAAAGAAGGGAACTCCTCCTTCGAGGTAATGCTCTGTCGCCCTATTGATTGAAGACTTCTAATAGAAAGATCTCTGTCAAAAGTGGGCCAAAATAAAGTTCGGATATTGTAGACCTATTGTACGAAGATGTCTTTCTTCTAGTCAATCAGTTGGAATCTAGAAGACCGGTGCAAGGAAGGAACTAATTTTTCTATCTCTGCCCCTTGATGAAGATTTATAGAAGATCTGTCAAAGTGGGGCAAATAGTCGGGAAATGCTAGACCTATTCTAGTAGAGTCTTTCTTCTAGTCAATCAGTTGGAATAATCTAGAAGACGCTTGCAGAAGGAAGGAAACTATTCTTCGGGTATGCTCTGTCCCTTGATCAAGACTTATAGAAGATCTCTGTCAAAGCGGGCAAATAGCCGGATATCTAGACCTATTCTAGCAGATGCCTTCATATTGCCATAAATTGTTGGAAAATATAGAAGACAGGCTCTGCAGAAAGAAGGAACTCTTCCTTCGAGTATGCTCTGTCCCTTGATGAAGACTTCTAATAGAAGATCTCTGTCAAAGCGGGCAAATAGTCAGATATGTAGACCTATTCTAGCAGATATCTTCCTTCTGGTCATTCCAGAAGACCTGCTCTGCAGGAGGAAGGAACTCCTCCTTCGAATATGCTCTGTCCATTGATGAAGACTTCTAACAGAAGATCTCTGTCAAAGTAGGCAAATAGTCTTATATTTTGACCTATTCTAGCAAATGTATTTTTTCTGGTCAATCAGTTGGAATAATCTAGAAGACTGGCTATACACAAAGAAGGAACTCTTCCTTCGAGTATGCTCTGTCATTTGATGAAGACTTCTAATAGAAGATCTCTGTCAAAGCA
The DNA here is from genome assembly GCF_015104395.2 of Macrobrachium nipponense. Lineage (NCBI taxonomy): Eukaryota > Metazoa > Arthropoda > Malacostraca > Decapoda > Palaemonidae > Macrobrachium > Macrobrachium nipponense. Next base: position 279,496 of record NC_087219.1, on the reverse strand, counting down.
GGCAAATAGTCGGATATGTAGAATTATTTTAGCAGATGTCTTTTCTTCTGGTCAATCAGTTGGAATAATCTAGAAGACTGGCTCTGCAGAAAGAAGGAACCCCTCCTTCGAGTATGCTCTGTCCCTTGATGAAGACTTCTAATAGAAGATCTCTCTCAAAGTGGGCAAATAGTCGGATATGTAGACCTATTCTAGCAGATGTCTTCCTTCTGGTCAATCAGTTGGAATAATCTAGAAGACCGGCTCTGTAAAAAGAAGGAACTCCTCCTTCGAGTATGCTCTGTCCCTTGATGAAGACTTCTAACAGAAGATCTCTGTCAAAGTGGGCAAGTAGTCTTCTATTTAGACCTATTCTAGCAAATGTATTTCTTCTGGTCAATCAGTTGGAATAATCTAGAAGACTGGCTCTGCAGAAAGAAGGAACTCCTCCTTCGAGTATACTCTGTCCCTTAATGAAGACTTCTAATAGAAGATCTCTGTCAAAGCGGGCAAATAGTCGGATATGTAGACCTATTCCAGAAGATGTCTTCCTTTTGGTCAATCAGTTGGAATAATCTAGAAGACCGGCTCTGCAGAAAGAAGGAACTCCTTCTTCGAGTATGCTCTGTCCCTTGATGAAGACTTATAGATGATCTCTGTCAAAGTGGGCATATAGCCGGATATCTAGCCCTATCCTAGCAGATGCCTTCTTTCATGCCAATCAGTTGAAATAATCCAGAAGACTGACTCTGCAGAAAGAGGGAACTCTTCCTTCGAGTATGCTCTGTCCCTTGATGAAGACTTCTAATAAGAGATCTCTATCAAAGCGGGTAAATAGTCGGATATGTAGACCTATTCTAGCAGATGTCTTCCTTCTGGTCAATCAGTTAGGAATAATCTAGAAGACCGGCTCTGCAGAAAGAAGGAAGTCTTCCTTCGGGTATGCTCTGCCCCTTGATGAAGACTTATAGAAGATCTCTGTCAAAGTGGGCAAATAGCTTGATATGTAGACCTATTCTAGCAGATGCCTTCCTTCTGGCCAATCAGTTGGAATAATCTAGAAGACTGGCTATGCAGAAAGAAGGAACTCTTACTTCGAGTATGCTCTGTCCCTTGATGAAGACCTCTAATAGAAGATCTCTGTCAAGGCGGGCAAATTGTCGGATATCTAGACCTATTCTAGCAGATGTCTTCCTTCTGGACAATCAGTTGGAATAATCTAGAAGACCGGCTCTGAAGAAAGAAGGAACTCCTCCTTCGAGTAATCTCTGTCCCTTGATGAAGACTTTTAATAGAAGATCTCTGTCAAAGTGGGCAAATAGTCGGATATGTAGACCTATTTATATCAGATGTCTTCCTTCTGGTTAATCAGTTGGAATAATATAGAAGACCTGCTCTGCAGAAAGAAGGAACTCTTCCTTCGAGTATACTCTGTCCCTTGATGAAGACTTATAGAAGATCTCTGTCAAAGCGGGTAAATAGTCGGATATGTAGACCTATCCTAGCAGATGCCTTCTTTCTGGCCAATCAGTTGGAATAATCCAGAAGACTGACTCTGCAGAAAGAGGGAACTCTTCCTTCGAGTATGCTCTGTCCCTTGATGAAGACTTCTAATAGAAGATCTTTGTCAAAGCGGGCAAATAGTCAGATATGTAGACCTATTCTAGAAGATGTCTTCCTTTTGGTCAATCAGTTGGATTAATCTAGAAGACCGGCTCTGCAGAAAGAAGGAACTCCTTCTTCGAGTATGCTCTGTCCCTTGATGAAGACTTATAGAAGATATCTGTCAAATCGGCATATAGCCGGATATCTAGACCTATCCTAGCAGATGCCTTCTTTCTGGCCAATCAGTTGGAATAATCCAGAAGACTGACTCTGCAGAAAGAGGGAACTCTTCCTTCGAGTATGCTCTGTCCCTTGATGAAGACTTCTAATAGAAGATCTCTGTCAAAGCGGGCAAATAGTCGGATATGTAGACCTATTCTAGAAGATGTCTTCCTTTTGGTCAATCAGTTGGAATAATCTAGAAGACCGGCTCTGCAGAAAGAAGGAAGTCTTCCTTCGGGTATGCTGTGCCCCTTGAGGAAAACGTATAGAAGATCTCTGTCAAAGCGGGCAAATAGCCGGATATCTAGACCTATTCTAGCAGATGTCTTCCTTCTGGCCAATCAGTTGGAATAATATAGAAGACTGGCTATGCAGAAAAAGGGAACTCTTACTTCGAGTATGCTCTGTCCCTTGATGAAGACTTCTAATAGAATATATCTGTCAAAGCGGGCAAATAGTCGGATATTTAGACCTATTCTAGCAGATGTCTTCCTTTTGGTCAATCAGTTGGAATAATCTAAAAGACTGGCTCTGCAGAAAGAAGAAACTCCTCTTTCGGTTATGCTCTGTCCCTTGATGAAAACTTCTAGAAAATGATATTTGTGAAAGCACGCAAATATTCAGATATCTAGATCTATTCTAGTAGATGTCTTCCTTCTGGTCAATCAGTTGGAATAATCTAGAAGACTGGCTCTTCAGAAAGAAGGAACTCCTCCTTCGAGTATGCTCTGTCCCTTGATGAAGACTTTTAACAGAAGATCTCTGTCAAAGTGGGCAAATAGTCGGATATGTAGACCTATTCTAGCAGATGTCTTTCTTCTGATCAATCAGTTGGAATAATCTAGAAGACTGGCTCTGCAGAAAGAAGGAACTCCTCCTTCGAGTATGCTCTGTCCCTTGATGAAGACTTCTAACAGAAGATCTCTGTCAAAGTGGGCAAATAGTCTTATATTTATACCTATTCTAGCAGATGTATTTCTTCTGGTCAATCAGTTGGAATAATCTAGAAGACTGGCTCTGCAGAAAGAAGGAACTCCTCCTTCGGGTATGCTCTGTCCCTTGATGAAGACTTCTAACAGAAGATCTCTGTCAAAGTGGGCAAATAGTCGGATATGTAGACCTATTCTAGTAGATGTCTTTCTTCTAGTCAATCAGTTGGAATAATCTAGAAGACCGGCTCTGCAGAAGGAAGGAACTATTCCTTCGGGTATGCTCTGTCCCTTGATCAAGACTTATAGAAGATCTCTGTCAAAGCGGGCAAATAGCCGGATATCTAGACCTATTCTAGCAGATGCCTTCCTTATTGCCAATAAGTTGGAATAATATAGAAGACTGGCTCTGCAGAAAGAGGGAACTCTTCCTTCGAGTATGCTCTGTCCCTTGATGAAGACTTCTAATAGAAGATCTGTGTCAAAGCGGGCAAATAGTCTGATATGTAGACCTATTCTAGCAGATGTCTTTCTCTGGTCAGTCAGTTGGAATAATCTAGAAGACCGGCTCTGCAGAAAGAAGGAACTCTTCCTTCGAGTATGCTCTGTCCCTTGATGAAGACTTCTAATAGAAGATCTCTGTCAAAGCGGGCAAATAGTCAGATATGTAGACCTATTATAGCAGATATCTTCCTTCTGGTCAATCAGTTGGAATAATCTAGAAGACCTGCTCTGCAGGAGGAAGGAACTCCTCCTTCGAATATGCTCTGTCCATTGATGAAGACTTCTAACAGAAGATCTCTGTCAAAGTGGGCAAATAGTCTTATATTTAGACCTATTCTAGCAAATGTATTTCTTCTGGTCAATCAGTTGGAATAATCTAGAAGACTGGCTCTGCAGAAAGAAGGAACTCTTCCTTCGAGTATGCTCTGTCATTTGATGAAGACTTCTAATAGAAGATCTCTGTCAAAGCGGGCAAATAGTCGGATATGTAGACCTATTCCAGAAGATGTCTTCCTTTTGGTCAATCAGTTGGAATAATCTAGAAGACTGGCTCTGCAGAAAGAAGAAACTCCTCCTTCAGTTATGCTCTGTCCCTTGATGAAGACTTCTAGAAGATGATATTTGTGAAAGCACGCAAATATTCAGATATCTAGATCTATTCTAGCAGATGTCTTCCTTCTGGTCATTCAGTTGGAATAATCTAGAAGACTGGCTCTTCAGAAAGAAGGAACTCCTCCTTCGAGTATGCTCTGTCCCTTGATGAAGACTTCTAACAGAAGATCTCTGTCAAAGTGGGCAAATAGTCTCATATTTATACCAATTCTAGCAGATGTATTTCTTCTGGTCAATCAGTTGGAATAATCTAGAAGACTGGCTCTGCAGAAAGAAGGAACTCCTCCTTCGAGTATGCTCTGTCCCTTGATGAAGACTTCTAACAGAAGATCTCTGTCAAAGTGGGCAAATAGTCTCATATTTATACCAATTCTAGCAGATGTATTTCTTCTGGTCAATCAGTTGGAATAATCTAGAAGACTGGCTCTACAGAAAGAAGGAACTCCTCCTTCGAGTATGCTCTGTCCCTTGATGAAGACTTCTAATAGAAGATCTCTGTCAAAGTGGGCAAATAGTCGGATATGTAGACCTATTCTAGAAGATGTCTTTCTTCTAGTCAATCAGTTGGAATAATCTAGAAGACCGGCTCTGCAGAAGGAAGGAACTATTTCTTCGGGTATGCTCTGCCCTTTGATGAAGACTTATAGAAGATCTCTGTCAAAGCGGGAAAATAGCCGGATATCTAGACCTATTCTAGCAGATGCCTTACTTATTGCCAATCAGTTGGAATAATATAGAAGACTGGCTCTGCAGAAAAAGGGAACTCTTCCTTCGAGTATGCTCTGTCCCTTGATGAAGACTTCTAATAGAAGATCTCTGTCAAAGCGGGCAAATAGTCGGATATGTAGACCTATTCTAGCAGATGTCTTTCTTCTGGTCAGTCAGTTGGAATAATCTAGAAGACCGGCTCTGCAGAAAGAAGGAACACTTCTTTCGAGTATGCTCTGTCCCTTGATGAAGACTTCTAATAGAAGATCTCTGTCAAAGCAAGCAAATAGTCAGATATGTAGACCTATTCTAGCAGATGTCTTCCTTCTTCTGGTCCAATCAGTTTGGAATAACTCTAGGAAGACCGCTCCTGTAAAAAGAAGGAAACTCCTCCTGTTTGAGTATGCTTCTTTTGTTTTTTTCCCCCTTTTTGGATGGAAAAAGGACTTCTAACAGGAAGACTCTGTCAAGTGGGCAAAATAGATTCTTCATACTTTAGAGCCTATTCTAGCAAATGTATTTGCTTTTGGTCCAATCAGTTGGAATAATCTAGAAGACTGAGGCGTCTGGCAGAAAGAAGAAAACTCCTCCTTCGAGTATACTCTGTCCCTTAGAAATTGAAAGACTTTTTAATAGAAGATCTTCTGTCACAAAGCGGGCAAATAGATCGGATATGTAGCACCTATTCCAGAAACGATGTCTTCCTTTTGGTCAATCAGTTGGAACGAATCTAGAAGACCGGCTCTGCAGAAAGAAGGAACTCCTTCTTCGAGGTATTGCTCTTGTCCCTTGATGAAAAGACTTATAGAATGATCTCCTGTTCAAATTCGGGCATATAGCCAGATATCTAAGACCTTGATTCCTAGCAGAGCCTTCTTTCGGCGGCCAATCAGTGGGCAATAATCCAGAAGACCTGGACTCTTTGCGAGAAAGAGGGAAAACCTTCCTTCCGAGGTATGCTTCTGTCCTTGATGAAGATTTCTAATAAGAGATCTCTATTCAAAGCGGGTAAATTGGGGATAGATCGGACAATGTGAACCTATTCGTAGCAGATGTTTCTTCCTTGCTGTCAATCAGTTGGAATAATCTAGAAGGATCCGGCTGCAGAAAAAAAGGAACAAGTCTATTTCTTCGGGTATGCTCTGCCCCTTGATGAAGACTTATAGAAGATCTCTGTGCAAAGGGTCAAAATAGGCTTTGATATGTAGACCTATTCTAGCAGATGCCTTCCTTCTGGCCAATCCAGTTTGAATAATCTGAAATACTGGCTATGCAGAAAGAAGGAACTCTTTACTTCGAGTTACGCTCTGTCCCTCCCTGATGAAGACCTCTTAATAGAAGATTCTCTGTCAAGGCGGGCAAATTTGGTCGGATTATAGAACCTATTCTAGCAGATGTCTTCCTTCTGGACAATCAGTCTGGAATACAATCTTAAAGAAGACCGGCTCTGAAAGAAAGAAGGGAACTCCTCCTTCGAGGTAATCTCTGTCCCTTGATGAAGAACGACTTTTAATAGAAGATCTTCTGTCAAAGTGGGGCAAATAGTCGGATATGTAGACCTATTATTTATATCAGATGTCCTTCCTTCTGGTTAATCAGTTGGAATAATATAGAAGACCTGCTCTAGTCTTCCCGGCAGAGGAACTCTTCCCCTCGAAGATTATACTCTGTCCCTTGATGAAGACTTATTTAGCAAGATCTCTGTCAAAGCGGGTTGGTTCGTAAAATAGTCGGATATTTGCCCTAGACCTATCCGAGGGCAGATGCCTTTCAGTCTGGCAATCAGTTGGGAAATATAATCCAGAAGACTGCCTCTGCCCAGATTAAAATTGTTACTGGAACGGTCGGTCCTCGCAGTTATGCTCTTTGTCCACCTTTGATGAAAGGGTTTGACTTTCTAATATTGAAGCATTCTTTTGTCAAAGCGGGCAAATAGTCAGGATTCTGTAGACCCCTAATTTTCTAGCAGATGTCTTTCTTTTGGTCTAAATCAGTTTGTGGGAAATAATCTAGATAGACCTGCTTCATTATGGCAAACGGAAAGAAGAAAGAAGAAACTCCTCTTTCGGTTATGCTCTGTCCCTTGATGAAAACTTCTAGAAGATGATATTTGTGAAAGCACGCAAATATTCAGATATCTAGATCTATTTTAGCAGATGTCTTCCTTCTGGTCAATCAGTTGGAATAATCTAGAAGACTGGCTCTGCAGAAAGAAGGAACTCCTCCTTCGAGTATGCTCTGTCCCTTGATGAAGACTTTTAACAGAAGATCTCTGTCAAAGTGGGCAAATAGTCTTATATTTAGACCTATTCTAGCAAATGTATTTCTTCTGGTCAATCAGTTGGAATAATCTAGAAGACTGGCTCTGCAGAAAGAAGGAACTCCTCCTTCGAGTATGCTCTGTCCCTTGATGAAGACTTCTAACAGAAGATCTCTGTCAAAGTGGGCAAATAGTCTTATATTTAGACCTATTCTAGCAAATGTATTTCTTCTGGTCAATCAGTTGGAATAATCTAGAAGACTGGCTCTGCAGAAAGAAGGAACTCCTCCTTCGAGTATGCTCTGTCCCTTAATGAAGACTTCTAATAGAAGATCTCTGTCAAAGCGGGCAAATAGTCGGATATGTAGACCTATTCTAGCAGATGTCTTTCTTCTAGTCAATCAGTTGGAATAATCTAGAAGACCGGCTCTGCAGAAGGAAGGAACTATTTCTTCGGGTATGCTCTGCCCCTTGATGAAGACTTATAGAAGATCTCTGTCAAAGCGGGCAAATAGCCGGATATCTAGACCTATTCTAGCAGATGTCTTCCTTATTGCCAAACAGTTGGAATAATATAGAAGACTGGCTCTGCAGAAAGAGGGAACTCTTCCTTCGAGTATGCTCTGTCCCTTGATGAAGACTTCTAATAGAAGATCTCTGTCAAAGCAGGCAAATAGTCGGATATGTAGACCTATTCTAGCAGATGTCTTTCTTCTGGTCAGTCAGTTGGAATAATCTAGAAGACCGGCTCTGCAGAAAGAAGGAACTCTTCCTTCGAGTATGCTCTGTCCCTTGATGAAGACTTCTAATAGAAGATCTCTGTCAAAGCGGGCAAATAGTCAGATATGTAGACCTATTCTAGCAGATGTCTTCCTTCTGGTCAATCAGTTGGAATAATCTAGAAGACCGGCTCTGTAAAAAGAAGGAACTCCTCCTTCGAGTATGCTCTGTACCTTGATGAAGACTTCTAATAAAAGATCTCTGTCAAAGTGGCAAATAGTCGGATATGTAGACCTATTCTAGCTGATGTCTTCCTTTTGGTCAATCAGTTGGAATAATCTAGAAAACTGGCTCTGCAGAAAGAAGAAACTCCTCCTTCGGTTATGCTCTGTCCCTTAATGAAGACTTCTAATAGATGATCTCTGGCAAAGCGGGCAAATATTCAGATATCTAGACCTATCCTAGCAGATGTCTTCCTTTTGGTCAATCAGTTGGAATAATCTAGAAGACTGGCTCTGCAGAAAGAAGGAACTCTTCCTTCGAGTATGCTCTGTCCCTTGATGAAGACTTCTAATAGAAGATCTCTGTCAAAGCGGGCAAATAGTCGGATATGTAGACCTATTCTAGCAGATGTCTTTCTTCTGGTCAATCAGTTGGAATAATCTAGAAGACCTGCTCTGCAGAAGGAAGGAACTCTTCCTTCAAGTATGCTCTGTCCCTTGATGAAGACTTCTAATAGAAGATCTCTGTCCAAGTGGGCAAATAGTCGGATATGTAGACCTATTCTAGCAGATGTCTTTCTTCTGGTCAATCAGTTGGAATAATTTAGAAGACCTGCTCTGCAGAAGGAAGGAACTCTTCCTTCAAGTATGCTCTGTCCCTTGATGAAGACTTCTAATAGAAGATCTCTGTCAAAGTGGGCAAATAGTCGGATATGTAGACCTATTCTAGCAGATGTCTTCCTTCTGGTCAATCAGTTGGAATAATCTAGAAGACCGGCTCTGCAGAAAGAAGGAACTCTTCCTTCGAGTATGCTCTGTCCCTTGATGAAGACTTTTAATAGAAGATCTCTGTCAAAGTGGTCAAATAGTCGGATATGTAGACCTATTCATATCAGATGCCTGCCTTCTGGTTAATCAGTTGGAATAATCTAGAAGACCGACTCTGCAGAAAGAAGGAACTCTTCCTTCGAGTATGCTCTGTCCCTTGATGAAGACTTATAGAAGATCTCTGTCAAAGCGGGCAAATAGTCGGATATGTAGACCTATTCTAGCAGATGTCTTCCTTCTGGTCAATCAGTTGGAATAATCTAGAAGACCGGCTCTGCAGAAAGAAGGAACTCCTCCTTCGAGTATGCTCTGTCCCTTGATGAAGACTTTTAATAGAAGATCTCTGTCAAAGTGGGCAAATAGTCGGATATGTAGACCTATTTATATCAGATGCCTTCCTTCTGGTTAATCAGTTGGAATAATCTAGAAGACTGACTCTGCAGAAAGAGGGAACTCTTCCTTCGAGTATGCTCTGTCCCTTGATGAAGACTTCTAATAAAAGATCTATATCAAAGCGGGTAAATAGTCGGATATGTAGACCTATTCTAGCAGATGTCTTTCTTCTGGTCAATCAGTTGTAATAATCTAGAAGACTGTTCTGCAGAAAGAAGGAAGTCTTCCTTCGGGTATGCTCTGCCCCTTGATGAAGACTTATAGAAGATCTCTGTCAAAGCGGGCAAATAGCCGGATATCTAGACCTATTCTAGCAGATGCCTTCCTTCTGGCCAATCATTTGGAATAATCTAGAAGACTGGCTGTGCAGAAAGAGGGAACTCTTACTTCGAGTATGCTCTGTCCCTTGATGAAGACTTCTAATAGAAGATATCTGTCAAAGGGGGCAAATAGTCGGATATTTAGACCTATTCATGCAGATGTCTTCCTTTTGGTCAATCAGTTGGAATAATCTAGAAGACTGACTCTGCAGAAAGCAGAAACTCCTCTTTCGGTTATGCTCTGTCCCTTGATGAAGACTTCTAGAAGATGATATTTGTGAAAGCACGCGAATATTCAGATATCTAGATCTATTTTAGCAGATGTCTTCCTTCTGGTCAATCAGTTGGAATAATCTAGAAGACTGGCTCTTCAGAAAGAAGGAACTCCTCCATCGAGTATGCTCTGTCCCTTGATGAAGACTTTTAACAGAAGATCTCTGTCAAAGTGGAAAATAGTCTTATATTTAGACCTATTCTAGCAGATGTCTTTCTTCTGGTCAATCAGGTTGGGGAATATAGAGGTCCTTCTTTCTGCAGTAAGGAAGGAAAACTCTTCCCTTCGAGTATGCTCGTCCCTTGATGGAAGACCTTCTAATAGAGGATCTTCTGGTCAAGGCAGGCAAATTGTAGGTATCAAGACCCAATTCTAGCCCAAGGAATGTCTTCTTTGGTTCAATCAGCTAGAGTTTAATCTGGTTGAAGACCGGCTTGCAGAAGGAAGGAACTCTTCCTTCGAGTATGCTCTGTCCCTTGATGAAGACTTCTAATAGAAGATCTCTGTCAAGGCAGGCAAATTGTCGGATATCTAGACCTATTCTAGCAGATGTCTTCCTTCTGGTCAATCAGCTAGAGTAATCTAGAAGACCGGCTCTGCAGAAAGAAGGAACTCCTCCTTCGACTATGCTCTGTCCCTTGATGAAGACTTTTAATAGAAGATCTCTGTCAAAGTGGGCAAATAGTCGGGATTATTTAGACTTTATATCAGATGCCTTCCCTTCGGTTAATAGTTTGGAATAATCTAGAAGACCGGCTCTGCAGAAAGAAGGAACTCTTCCTTCGAGTATGCTCTGTCCTTTGATGAAGATTTATAGAAGATCTCTATCAAAGCGGGCAAATAGCCGGATATGTAGACCTATTCTAGCAGATGTCTTTCTTCTGGCCAATCAGTTGGAATAATGTAGAAGACTGGCTCTGCAGAAAGAGGGAACTCTTCCTTCGAGTATGCTCAGTCCCTTGATGAAGACTTCTAATAGAAGATCTCTGACAAGCGGTCAAATATTCGGATATGTAGACCTATTTTAGCAGATGTCTTTCTTCTGGTCAATCAGGTGGAATAATCTAGAAGACCGGCTCTGCAGAAAGAAGGAACTCTTCCTTCGAATATGCTCTGTCCCTTGATGAAGACTTTTAATAGAAGATCTCTGTCAAAGTGGGCAAATAGTCGGATATTTAGACCTATTTATATCAGATGCCTTCCTTCTGGTTAATCAGTTGGAATAATCTAGAAGACCGGCTCTGCAGAAAGAAGGAACTCTTCCTTCGAGTATGCTCTGTCCCTTGATGAAGATTTATAGAAGATCTCTCTCAAGGCTGGCAAATAGTCGGATACGTAGACCTATTCTAGCAAATGTCTTCCTTCTGGTCAATCAGTTGGAATAATCTAGAAGACTGGCTCTGCAGAAAGAAGGAACTCCTCCTTCGAGTATGCTCTGTCCCTTGATGAAGACTTCTAATAGAAGATCTCTGTCAAAGTGGGCAAATATTCGGATATGTAGACCTATTTTAGCAGATGTCTTTCTTCTGGTCAATCAGTTGGAATAATCTAGAAGACCGGCTCTGCAGAAAGAAGGAACTCTTCCTTCGAATATGCTCTGTCCCTTGATGAAGACTTCTGGAAGATCTCTGTCAAAGCGGGCAAATAGCCGGATATCTTGACCTATTCTAGCAGATGCCTTCCTTCTGGCCAATTAGTTGGAATAATCTAGAAGACTGACTCTGCAGAAAGAGTGAACTCTCACTTGGAGTATGCTCTGTCCCTTGATTAAGACTTCTAATAGAAGATCTCTGTCAAAGTGGGCAAATAGTCGGATATGTAAACCTATTCTAGCAGATGTCTTCCTTTTTTGTCAATCAGTTGGAATAATCTAGAAGACCGGCTCTGCAGAAAGAAGGAATTCCTCCTTCGAGTATGCTCTGTCCCTTGATGAAGACTTCTAATAGAAGATCTCTGTCAAAGTTGGCAAATAGTCGGATATGTAGACCTCTTCTAGCAGATGTTTTTCTTCTGGTCAATCAGTTGGAATAATCTAGAAGACCTGCTCTGCAGAAGGAAGGAACTCTTCCTTCGAGTATGCTCTGTCCCTTGATTAAGACTTCTAATAGAAGATCTCTGTCAAAGCGGGCAAATAGTCAGATATGTAGACCTATTCTAGCAGATGTCTTTCTTCTTGTCAGTCAGTTGGAATAATCTAGAAGACCGGCTCTGCAGAAAGAAGGAACTCTTCCTTCGAGTATGCTCTGTCCCTTGATGAATACTTCTAATAGAAGATGTCTGTCAAAGTGGGCAAATAGTCAGATATGTAGACCTATTCTAGCAGATGTCTTCCTGCTGGTCAATCAGTTGGAATAATCTAGAAGACTGGCTCTGTAGGAAGAAGGAAATCTTCTTTCGAGTATGCTCTGTCCCTTGATGAAGACTTCTAATAGAAGATCTTTGTCAAAGCGGGCAAATAGTCGGATATGTAGACCTATTCTAGCTGATGTCTTCCTTCTGGTCAATCAGTTGGAATAATCTTGAAGGACGGCATAGCAGAAAGAAGGAACTCTTCCTTTGAGTATGCTCTGTCCCTTGATGAAGACTTCTAATAGATGATCTCTGTCAAAGCTGGCAAATATTCAGATATGTAGACCTATTCTAGCAGATGTCTTCCTTTTGGTCAATCAGTTGGAATAATCTAGAAGTCTGGCTCAGTAGAAAGAAGGAACTCCTCCTTAGAGTATGCTCTGTCCCTTGATGAAGACTTCTATTAGAATATCTTTGTCAAAGTGGGCAAATAGTCGGATATGTAGACCTATTCTAACAGATGTCTTCCTACCTGGTCAATGAGTTGGAATAATCTAGAAGACCGGCTCTGCAGAGAGAAGGAACTCTTCCTTCGAGTATGCTCTGTCCCTTGATGAAGACTTCTAATAGGAGATCTCTCTCAAAGCGGGCAAATTGTCAGATATGTAGACCTATTCTAGCAGATGTCTTCCTGCTGGTCAATCAGTTGGAATAATCTAGAAGGCTGACTCTGCAGAAAGAAGTAACTCTTCATTCGAGTATGCTCTGTCCCTTGATGAAGACTTCTAATAGAAGATCTCTGTCAAGGCGGGCAAATAGTCGGATATCTAGACCTATTCTAGCAGATGTCTTCCTTTTGGTCAATCAGTTGGAATAATCTAGACGACCGGCTCTGCGGAAAGAAGGAACTCTTCCTTCGAGTATGCTCTGTCCCTTGATGAAGACTTCTAATAGAAGATCTCTGTCAAAGCTGGCAAATATTCAGATATGTAGACCTATTCTAGCAGATGTCTTCCTTTTGGTCAATCAGTTGGAATAATCTAGAAGTCTGGCTTAGTAGAAAGAAGGAACTCCTCCTTAGAGTATGCTCTGTCCCTTGATGAAGACTTCTATTAGAATATCTTTGTCAAAGTGGGCAAATAGTCGGATATGTAGACCTATTCTAACAGATGTCTTCCTACCTGGTCAATGAGTTGGAATAATCTAGAAGACCGGCTCTGCAGAGAGAAGGAACTCTTCCTTCGAGTATGCTCTGTCCCTTGATGAAGACTTCTAATAGGAGATCTCTCTTAAAGCGGGCAAATAGTCAGATATGTAGACCTATTCTAGCAGATTTCTTCCTGCTGGTCAATCAGTTGGAATAATCTTGAAGGACGGCACAGCAGAAAGAAGGAACTCTTCCTTTGAGTATGCTCTGTCCCTTGATGAAGACTTCTAATAGATGATCTCTGTCAAAGCTGGCAAATATTCAGATATGTAGACCTATTCTAGCAGATGTCTTCCTTTTGGTCAATCAGTTGGAATAATCTAGAAGTCTGGCTCAGTAGAAAGAAGGAACTCCTCCTTAGAGTATGCTCTGTCCCTTGATGAAGACTTCTATTAGAATATCTTTGTCAAAGTGGGCAAATAGTCGGATATGTAGACCTATTCTAACAGATGTCTTCCTACCTGGTCAATGAGTTTGAATAATCTAGAAGACCGGCCCTGCAGAGAGAAGGAACTCTTCCTTCGAGTATGCTCTGTCCCTTGATGAAGACTTCTAATAGGAGATCTCTGTCCAAGTGGGCAAATAGTCAGATATGTAGACCTATTCTAGCAGATGTCTTCCTGCTGGTCAATCAGTTGGAATAATCTAGAAGGCTGACTCTGCAGAGAGAAGTAACTCTTCATTCGAGTATGCTCTGTCCCTTGATGAAGACTTCTAATAGAAGATCTCTGTCAAGGCGGGCAAATAGTCGGATATCTAGACCTATTCTAGCAGATATCTTCCTTCTGGTCAATCAGTTGGAATAATCTAGACGACCGGCTCTGCGGAAAGAAGGAACTCTTCCTTCGAGTATGCTCTGTCCCTTGATGAAGACTTCTAATAGAAGATCTCTGTCAAAGTGGGCAAATAGTCGGATATGTAGACCTATTCCAGCAGATGTCTTCCTTCTGGTCAATCAGTTGGAATAATCTAAAAGACCGGCTCTGCAGAAAGAAGGAACTTTTCCTTCGAGTATGCTCTGTCCCTTGATGAAGATTTCTAATAGAAGATCTCTGTCAAAGTGGGGAAATAGTTGGATATGTAGACCTATTCATATCAGATGCCTTCCTTCAGGTCAATCAGTTGGAATAATCTAGAAGACCGGCTCTGCAGAAAGAAGGAACTCTTCCTTCGAGTATGCTCTGTCCCTTGATGAAGACTTCTAATAGAAGATCTCTGTCAAAGCGGGCAAATAGTCGGATATGTAGACCTATTCTAGCAGATGTCTTCCTTCTGGTCAGTCAGTTGGAATAATCTAGAAGATCGGCTCTGCAGAAAGAAGGAACTCTTCCTTCGAGTATGCTCTGAAGTAGTCGGATATCTAGACATATTCTAGCACATGTCTTCCTTCTGGTCAATCATCACATATACCTGTATTTATTATCCTTTTGCATTTTTATGAGTCTAATTGAAAGATGGTTCTTGTGTGTATGATTTTTAAATACTCGCTCAACAGCAAATCAGAAGTTGTGGGAACCTGACGGACGTGAGAGTTGTCAATTTTTGAAAAATAATTTTTTAAATTTTGTTTGTGCATCAAAACTCGGTTTCTTTGTATTGACATAATTCTATGAATGATATTGAACATTCTTGCAAACAATTGTCAGGTGAAGAGTCGAAATTAATAATTTATCGAACGTAAATGAAGAAAAGTTTGAACGACTGTTGCCAGTTTCTGTTTTCTTTTAGCATTATCGCCATACATTGTGAGTAGCGACCTCTTGAACATATATTTTTATTGATAAATTCGGCAGTATTTTTATGAATTATTCAATTATAGAACTTATTTATTATTTAATATAGTAAAAATAAAAATAAACTTTTATTATTCAAGTTTCATCGTGATAACTAATAGTTTTTGCTTGAAACTCGTAAGATTACTGCAAACAGTGACGTCATATTTCATTCATAAATTCGATTCCAGACGAAGACGTAAACATTAGAAAAGTAGCTGTTTTTTATTCGTCGTTAATTTACGCTATTTAATGTGTAGCCTTTTAACTATTAGTATTCGTGAAGAATTAAGTAAAATTTCTTTTATTGTTGGTCTTTACCCTAAATCTATGTTAAATCAAATTCTTTTAACCCGTTTTAACTGTTAAAAAGAGGCTATTGTTTAAATTCTATAACTTTAATCGTGATTTTCTGTTTAATTTGGCCTTTAAATACTACTGTAGCTGTAATTAATATTAATAATAATGATAATAATAATAATTATAATAACAGTCTTTAATCTCAAATTAATTCCATCATAAATACGTATATAAACAATATTGAAATCGTCTCTTTGAGATACGTTTTGTAAATCGCAAATAAACTTTGTTAAACAAATGCTGGAGTCCTGACGAATGTGAATGATTTCATACGTAACTGGTGATACCTAAATCTGTGTGTGTGTGTGTGTGTGTGTGTGTGACACACACACACACAAGTTACAACTACATATGTCATCTCGTTAGTGTCATTGTATAAGCGGTGGGAACAAGACGTACCAAACCCCAGCTCTGAGGCCTTCCTTATCCGAGTGAGTGTTTTATCATACATTCGTTTATTTTCGTTGTCATGTTTTTTGTATGGTATTATTGAATTCCGTCTCTCTCTCTCTCTCTCTCTCTCTCTCTCTCTCTCTCTCTCTCTCTCTCTCTAGTAATAAATGGTGAAGAATCAAAAAGGGCAGATGTGACAAGCGGAGTTCCTTAGGGTTCTGTCCTTGGCCCTCTCTTGTTTTTTTATTTACATGAATGACATTGATGTAGGCTTAACTACCAGGATAGCCAAATTTGCAGATGACATCAAACTAGGTGTAAATGCAGAAGATCCAGAGACAACTTAAAGTTTAAGAAATTATCCAATGAAATTAGGAGAGTGATCAAAAAGATGGCAAAGGCCTTTTAACCTGGATAAATGTAAAGTGTTACAAATAGGAACAAACAATCTTCATGCTGCTTGGAAATGACATAAATAATGTAGAACACGAAGAGGACCTTAGAAACATTATTACCAAGGACTTAAAATCCACATACAGTGCATAAAAGCTGAAACGAAGGCGCAGAAACTAGTGGGATACATAAGGAGTCAGTTCAAATACAGAAATAAGGAAACGGTGCTGCAACTCTACACATCAATAGTTAGAGCCCAATTTGAATATGCAGTACAGTTTTGGTCACCAACACTAAGAAAAGACATAAATAGATTAGAAGGGGTACAAGCAGAACCATAAAGTTAATTCCATTCATCAGGCAAACAGGTTACCAAAGACGACTACAGAGCCTGAACATATATGACTTAGAAACACGACGATTGCGAGGACAACTACTAGTGACATTCAAGATACTGAAAGGCATAAGAAAAGTAGACAGTAACCTCTTCACATTAAGCGAAAACCGGACAAGTTAGTCGGGAACTAGAATTGAAGGGACACGACACACTCATTGGGGGAACTTCTTCACATACAAGATATGTGACACGTGGAATAAACTGCCACCAGAGTTTAAAATCATTAGGACACTGTCAATGAACAGTAAAACCTGCTTCTAGAAATAAGTGAGCACATAATGATGTCTCCTCTTAGGATGGACTAATAAGTCTTTGAGACGTCCTAGTCCTCGTAACTCTCTCTCTCTCTCTCTCTCTCTCTCTCTCTCTCTCTCTCTCTCACACACACACACACACGCACAGTTAGCTTCAGTACACGTTTTTACTGGAGTTTGCTGTAGGTTAATGTTACAAGTATCTAATTATTAAATAAAAGTAATTGGAAGAACCCTCTGAAATGCAACATTCTCGGCGGGAAAGTGTCTGTACCCTCATTGGTTGCTCATGACATCATCAACACAGGCTGTGATTGGCTGTGTCTGATGTTGACGACGACTCCAACCAATTGTTGTCAGGTGCCAGAAGCCAAAGAGATTCCAGTGAGGTTTTTAAAAGTGATTTTTATCTTATTTCCTTCCATTTTCATTATTCAGTTCATTCAACAACCAAAATTGAGTGTAATTAGAACCATCCAGAGTTCTATTAGTCTTTAATATAAGTTTAATGACGGATATATCGATCACAAAAGTTACCAAGTACTCTGTCTTTAATTACTATGCAGAAGGTGAGAGTATAAAGTATTGCATTACCTTTTCCTTAAACTCCTTAATTAAATTGATTTTGTGTTATATATTCGAGAGTTTCAAGTAAAATTAACCATTGATAATGATTAACACAACTAACATTAATAAACATATATTTCTAAACGAATTTTTAATCAATATTTAGTCCTTTAAATGCATAGTTTCTGATCAGAAAAGTGAAAAAACACTCTACACAGCTGTCAAACTCTCCTGTAAAAAGAACTTATATTGTCGTATCTAATGCATTTAAAATTACGTTTTTGTATAATTCCAACAGCTTTTTAGTCTTAATTACGTAGATATCTTAAAGTACGATCAATTGTAATGACTTAAAAGACGACAGGGAAGGGAAGAACCTTATAGATATCTTTTACTTCTGTATTGATATACTGCAGACACCATCGGCTGCATGGAAAACCATAGACGAATCTATGTACTTTTGAGAATTAAAAACCAATTATAAATTAGTATCATAAATTTTAAAAGGTGTCCATATAATGGAATTATTTTGCACATTTATCAACAATACTGTTTTTTTTAAAAAGCATATAAAAGAAATTATTTACCTGTTTTACTCCAAAATTTTGGTTACACTGAAAGAAATCGTCTGCAGATACTCGCACTCATAGTAAACACGAACCACGGCCAATCAGAGGCGATGTTGGTGACGTAATTGACAGCCATAATGTCACGTAGTCAGTGGAACCCTCCGTCTTATGAGCTGCTGTTTGTGAGCTGCCTCAAATTGCTCATCATATGAACCGGATTCGGCGTGTCTTCCGTTTTCTTTGATCTCTTTAGGGGACCAGAGACGTATTTAAAAGACTGTTATCATTATTAATATCATTATTATTATCATTATTAATTACAGATACGGTAGTATTTAAAGGCCAAATTAAACAGAAAATTATAAGTAAATTGAGAGTATCTTTTTTAAACAATAGCCTTTTTATTTTTAACAATAGAAAAAAAGTGTTAAAAGAGCTTGATTTAATCATCAATTTAGGGAAAAACCAATGATAAAAGAAGTTCTACTTTATTTCTCACGAATACTAATGGTTAAAAGTCTCCACGTTAAATATCAGCGTAAATTAACATCGAATAAAAAAAATACTTTGCTAATGTTTACTCACTGGCGTAGGACTTTCAATGCAAAAACTATTAGTTATTACGATAAAGCTTATATATTGAATGTTTATTTTTAAAATAATGAATAAAAAATAAGTTTTATATACGATAAAGCTTATATATTGAATGTTTATTTTTAAAATAATGAATAAAAAATAAGTTTTATATCAGAATAATTGATGAAATTATTGGTTAAATGCTGAACTTATCAATAAAAATATATGTTCATGATATCGATACTAACGCTTTATGGCCACAATGCTAAAGAAAACAGAAACTGGCAACTTTCGCTCAAACTTTTCGTCATTTACGTTCGATAAATGAGTAAATTCAACTATTTACTCAACAGTTATTTGCATGAATGCCCACAAAAATTCACAGATGTATGTCAATACGAAGAAACTGAGTTCTGATCTATAAAAACGATTTTTAAAATTTAATAATAGGCAGCTCACACTTTCTCCCTAATAGATCGTCGGATTCCCTCAACTTATGATTTGCTGTTGGGCCAGAATTCAATTCTCTCTTTTATTTTTTTATTATTTAGATTATGAAAATGATTATATAAGAATATAATAATAATCATCAGAATTCACTTCCCCAAATACTGTCCAATCTTCTTCTTGCACCATATTTTTTCATAGCCCAAGCGATGGGACCCTGGACCTATAAGATCATTCAGCGCTGAAATGAAAGTATATTTTTTACTCTCCCCCCAGCATTCCGATCATCCAAAGTTATGAAAGATCATTTTGGCCATTGTGTTGTATTTATTGCCTTTTTTTCAGTGTTTATCATAGTTAGTTAGTTATGTTTATTGGCAAGATATACAAAAAATAAAAGTACAAACTTGTCCCAAAAAAGATACAATTCAAAAAAATACATCAAGTGCAAATTACATCAGCACATAATATCACATACACGAAAAAGTAAAGAAAAAATATCCACCCATAAACCTTGGCTTATTATTGTTAAGTCTTAAACACAATGCTTGCAAAAAAAGAAAAACCTACTTGAAGAGAAAAACATAAAACAGAAGACAAAGCCGATATTATTTATAACTAAGAAGAACTTCATAAACATATGCACCCAAATCAGCAATATCATTACTTTCATTTAATAAAGTATTCAAAGAGTCGTAACTTAGGTTTGGATATTTCAGGATCCTGGGATATTTATGCCTGCCTACACGGCATTGACAGAGGACAGTTGATCAGAGCGTGTGACTCGTCCTGAATAGTGACTACTATTATCACAGGCACAAAACCTTCAACCTTCATTCTGGAGGAGTTCGGCTCCACCTACCCGTTTCTAAACATAGGTTTGGGACGTTAACCGTAAGCGACTGACAGCTACGCGAATGTAATCAGCGTCATAGAATTTATCGGTATAATAATCTATGAACTTCTAAGTTGGGATTCAGTTTGCTTCTGTAAGTAACATATTTAGCTGCTGAAGTTGGTCTATTTTTAATTGATGATATGAGGTCGTCTAGTGGGTCAATTTGGTCATTAAAGGTTAGGGAATTTTGAATAAATCTGTACCCAAGGGAATCTGCATCCCTACACATTCCATATACAATATGAAAAGGCTCATCCATATCAGGGTCAGACAACTTTGACATAAGAAAACGTTTCCGTTTTTTGGCCACAATGAATTTCGCTGGGGGTAAACACAAATCTGTACAGGTATTTACCCTCACATCTAACAGACTTTTTACTAAGTGATTGTAATTACTTATTGGATTTGTAATGCATTTGTTAACCATGTCTCTGACCCATAAAACAAGGATGAAGTCGCCGCTGCTTCAAAAACTTTCTTCTTAAAATAGAATGGCATTTTAGTATTCGTGTTACAAAATATTGAGAACTTGTTTAAGGTTGATTGCCAGTTAGGCTGATGTAAAGAGAGGCAAGTTTTCAACTTCCCGTCATCTGTGAACCAAGTTCCCAGATAGAGATAATGGCCACAGTAACTCACAGTTTGACCTTGAGCTGTTATTGGCAACTGGTCACCTACATTCTTGTTTATCACGAAAAATTTGCTCTTCTTACCATTAAGCTGCAGTAGTTCATCATAATGTCAAATTTTTTAATACACATTTCTCGAGAAGTGGCAACAATCACTGTGTCATCCATCAACAAAAGCACATGTAAATTACACAAAAAGCCATCGGCTGGAATTGCATCTTTTAACATCCTAACCATTTTATCCATATAAATGACAAACAGTAAACAACTAGTGGAGGCTCCCTTCCGAACACCGACAGAGTTTCGATCACAGCTGTTCTTAAACCATTTTTAGTGTTACTGTACATCTCTTTAATTGCAGACAACATTCTTTTCCCACATCCTAGTTCTTTCAAATAACTTATCATTTTTCTTCGGGGAACTCGATCATAAGCTTTACTGAAATCTACAAACATTACATAGAGTTTTTTCTTCTTGAAGATAGCCAAATTTATTAACAGTCTTAATGACAATATTTGTTCTATACATCCTCTTTTCCTCTGTGCTCCAGCTTGACACTTATCTATACTAAACCATAATTTCAGTCTATTTAATAACAATATGTCATATTATAGAGGTATAAGTATCCATGATACTTATACCTCTATAATTCCCACAATCCATTCTGTTTCCAGATTTAAAAAGTACAACAAGTTTACTGTATCCCCATGATAATAAATAATTTAAATTCAAGAGCAAAGCATTAAACACGGCCAAGAAAAACATCAGCCACAAGGCGGGCAGGCGAACGAACAATCCAGGGCACAGGCCACAGCTGCTCTTATTCATAATCACGTCTTTCCGAGCCTCGTCCAGCTCTTGTGGGGTAAAAGGGTCGTCAAGAACAGGGATGTAAGGGGCGTCATCAAGATCACTTATACCTTCACTTTGATTATCCATATTACCTGGGTTTAAAAGTGATTCTTGAATTTGCCGTCGTCCGGTTGCAATGTATTTGCCTCTAATATCTGTCCCTTCCAGTCTATAGCTCTCCAGATTGCTTTAGAATCGTTAGACTCAAGTAAACGCTCCCATCTAGGTTTTGTTACATCCCAATCAACACTTCTGCCTTTCACGTTACATTTTTCGGCAACTCTCCTGATCGTCTCCAAGCCTTCACTCATTATAGTTTCTATGTGGCCCCTGTCTATATTAGTCACATCAGGAGGTTGAATCTGACTCATGCACTGTACAAATTTATCAATATCAACATTGTTATGTGAAATAGTTTTTTTAATCAACCGATTATTATCATATTTTATAGAAGATAGACCTAAATTTTCTGCTCTTTCTAATAAAAATTTAAATGACAGATTTTTGACACCTGTGGCAAGCACCACACTTACAGGGGCGTGATCAGACCCCCGTATGCCTTGATGCACTTCCAAACCTTCTAACAACCGAATACATTCTCCTGACATTATACACAAATCCAATTCTGATATCCATTCTCTCTTTCTATATGACAAATTGCCACCCATTTCTTTCCCTTTATATGAAAGATGATTCACCACAACCAACGATCTATGGTAGCAAATGTCCAGAAGCTTCCGTCCATTGTTATTAACGTGATTATCATGAACTTTCTTATATACATAAGGAACACCGTCTTTATTGACAATACTTGGATAGCCTACACGGGAATTAAAATCTCCCATAACAACTAATTGTTCATAATTGTTCATCACAGACTCCAAATTACCAAATTGCAATACATCAAAGTAAGGAGAATCCTCTGGTGTAATGTATACACCACCGAGAAAGACACCTGGCCAACAAGACAACTGAACCCAAATTTGGCCTTCACAATCAAGGGTTACGTTTGTTATCAATCTCATGATGTTGCTTTTAACCAACTAAAGTACACCACCCCTATGTTTGCCTTTCCGAGAAGGGTTGTAATATAAACAAAAACCTGGCACACTCAAATTACTTACTAATTTCGCTTCTAAAAGCCACACAATATCATAATTCAAAACAAAACGAAAAATATCAGGATCCTGCAATTTATCTCTCACACCCGCAACATTCCAGGAACATATTTTTATTTCATTTTTCCAAGGACCTAGACAAAATTTACAATATATTTTATCAATAACTACATTGTCTCGAAGAAGAACACGATTTTTTCAGTCGTACCTAATATTAGTACCAGCATTTTCTGGCTTACTCTTCTCTTCTCGTTCTCTCTCTCTCTAAGTCGAGCCATCTCCTTCCTTACTGCTGGATGTAGGTCCCTCTTGATGAATATTCTAGCAAAAGGTCCGTCACAGTTCTTCAGATTTTTTGCTTTCTCCAAGATATGGTTCCGTTGTTGCTGGTTGTTAAGCACAAAAAGAATGGGTCTATTACGTCGATCGTTCTCCTTTCCAAGACGTCTTATCTGCCACTTTTCCATCTCCATTCCCATGTCGTCTGCATAGCCAGTTGCCTCAATCACCTTCCTAACCTTGGCAGCATCGTCGTCTCCGATCTCGTCGCTGTTCTCTGATAACCCAGTTACAACAATATTTCTGCTTCTTTCTCTCTCATCAACTGCTTCTAAAAACCTTTGTTGCTGGCTTATAACCTTGTAAGCTTCGTCCAGCCGGGCTGAGAGATCCTTAACCTCTTGTTTAATTGCCTTTATTTCACTGATTTCGCCTCTGAGTAGCTTCAACTCATCCAGTATCTCGGTATTGGATGGCTCTTGATTTCTAATGGCATTAATCATTGTGCTTAAAGCTACTTTCAACTGAGGATTGGTAAGTTTGCTTAACTGGTGTTGTGATAATGCTGTCACGGACTCCACAGTCATAGGTAGGCGTTTTTCCTGAATTTCAGCACTAGGCCCAGTGCTTAGAGCTCGAGTATATTAAGCAACATTGTCAAGGACGCGAGGCGTTGCTATGGCTACTGTGCATGCGCAAAAAATCCATAAACTGAACGAGGGGCGTGTAGCATGAATTTCCAATTTTTCTCTTCAAATTACGGCTAAGTCCAATATAGACTAAACTGCTTTCTCACGTCTACACAACCGCTGTACATTCATGAACTCGGAAATAGGTTTCAATGCTCACAGAACCTTGTAGTTTCCTTCAAATCTCGACAGAACATTAGAGCTTCCTCAGCCTGTTTGTTTATGTCCTAACATCAGGCCTTGATACCATGGTTAGTGTCTCAGGTACTACTATCTCACTAAGCACCATTTATTAACAACCTAGATGTTGCGACGATAGTCTTGGTGAACATTGCCCATTAGAGTGGAAAGGATAAATAAATATATGTTGCCCATTTGTACGTCCCTATGGGTGTCCCTAGCTGCAACTCCTTTCAATTTACTGTATCGCCCACTCATATTATATTTTTCTTCCATCTTGCTATCCACCCGCTTTAATAGCAAATCGTCGAAAAAACTATTAAATGTACTGTTAAGTAAATTTAAGAAAGACGAAAGAATTTGAACTCGAATATTTTTAACTGAAGTTAAATCACGAGAATTTAAACAACTTTACCATTTACATGCATCTGCTTTTAGGTAAAAGAAGCCATCGTCTGTCGTAACTACACAAAAATTGTAATTACAGTTGTAATTACGCTCATTGATGAGTATAGCTGCCCTTAAACATTCTGGAATTTGCTGCTACACGATTTATAAAAATCATGAGCTGATGAAAAATGCTTATGCCACGAAATGCAAGAGAACTTATGGAGTATTTCGTACTGTCCAGCACACATTTATACTGGGGCGTCATTTCAGATTTTTATTTGTTTGGGGGCGGGGGGAGACGAGCCTAATAAGCTGTTCTTTTTTATTTTTTTTAAAGCTATTATATGTGTTTGAAGCCACGCGGGAAAGGCATTTCATCAAAAACTACTGTTTGTTTATCTCATCCTCACTGATTACTTATAGTAGACAAGAGAATCAAGAAACGTAATATTTCTGAGAAATTTCATATATTTATGATTGCATTATCTTTAGCTATTACTTGCCCTGTTACTGCTGGACATTTATCAGTGAAGTTTGACGCCAATATACTTTTGCTATGTAGACTGTAAAAGAGCTTAGACATAATTTGGTCGCCTGTCAAGGTACTATCATCCCTCAAATGACACCCTAGCGTTTATGATCTTGGAGTTTGCGATCGAAGGATATCTGATGTGTAGGTAGGTATAAGCTTTTATGTCTTCTGAGGCACTGTAAGCTGAATCTCTCGTGTCTATGGAAAAAATCTTTATTTTGTGGCACTATTTAATGGCAAAACTGCCAGTGTTCTTGCTGTTCAAACATCCACATATTGTTTTCGACAAAGGCGATTTGGATGACGGCAATGTCAGTGCCTTGCCAGTTTTGAATAAGAATGGTGTAGACTCTATCGTATTCCTTAGAAAATTCTCTCTCTCTCTCTCTCTCTCTCTCTCTCTCTCTCTCTCTCTCTCGTAGTTAGAAGCTTCGGAAATTCTCTTTTTCTCTCTCTCGTGAACTGAGCTACGTAGTCAACTAAGCATCAACTATATAATTAAAATGTCTTGATCTGTTTGTCTGGTAAAGCTTCAGTGCATTTTTAGCATATGTTCCACGTTGCTGTGTCACCCAGTGACGTAACGTCGTTAGTCAGCCAATCAGAGGGTTTGCTCTTTCTCATTTGTTTGAAAAGGGAAGGCCATGGAATGTTCTGATGGGTCCAGAAGGTGTTCCAGGCAGCCGGAGGAGGACTTTTTTTTTCTTTTATTATAAAATAAACTACAATATAATCAGATTTTAAAACATATTTCAGATATATACATTTGTATTTAGTCAGATCATCAAACTACCATTCTTAATAGATTACAAAAGTCATAAACTTAAACCATTCGCAAATGAAGTCTCTTTTCTGATACCATATTTTTTGTTATCTGCCTGCCAACTTATATAATAATATAACACAAACCTACAGATAAGTTAATTGAAATCACAATCGACATCTTTTCTATTAAAACAGTTCAGCATTCTTTCACTTAACAAACGTTCAAGTAACCATCTAGTATATCTAAACTTACGCTTTAAAAAGTTTATAATTTGTCTAAGATCATATTTCTTTTCCTTGCTCACCTATAAGACATACAAGTAATCCACAATTAAAACTAATGCAGCATTGTTACACTTTGTTGTTTTACAATTAAAATCTAACATTAAAATTCTTAAGAAACTATTTTTCTCAATACTACATACATTGATCAGAATATTTTTAAACCATAGCAAAATATCTTTAATATAAGTACATGAATAAAATATATGGATTGAATTTTCTTCCTCGCCACATCTGTCACAAGAACCATCCGTCCTTATCTTTAGCATCCTTAATCTTTGGTTAGTTGCTAGAGTCTCATGCAAGTATCTATACATAAATTCTCTCTCTCGTAATCCTATATGTCTATTGTTTACATTCTTCCAAATGCTTTTCCAGTTGAACAACGGGTAGTTACTCTCTATTATTGCCTCACAATTTGGACGGATACAATCATAAACTACTTTACTCGTCAACACAGGGAAATTTTTACAACGAAACACCTTTCTTATTGCCTCTATCGCTACAGAATAGTATGGACTAGAAATATACGATACCTCTTTTTTATCAATCGTATTCATCATTTGACTTAGTCTTACACTACAATAATAATCAGCAAGGCATGAATCATTTGTTAGCTCTTTTAAAACAGTGCAACATAAAATAGATAAAGCCTTGTGATAAACATCAGTAATTCCTAGTCCCCCTTCTTCCTTGGGTAAACAAAGTGTTGTTCTTCTAATAGGCTGGTACTTTCCATGCCAAAGAAATCTAAAAATACAAGAATTTATGGCTAATGCCACTCGTTTAGACAATGGAAATGTGTGAGCCAAATACCATACTTTTGAGAGTATTAAGGAATTGATAATAATACCCTTTTGATATAGGGTTAATATTCTCTGTTCTGACATGGATGATATTCTGCTGATCTTGTTTATTCTGTTTTCCCAATTTTGTCTGCAAGTTTCTTCATAATTTCCACTATATTCAATCCCTAAAATATTAGTTTTCTTTACACTTTTTACCCTGTCAGTAGACCAAGACAGTTTATTTTCCGTTTCCAATTCCTAAAGTCTTTGTTTTATCGATGTTTAGTTGTGCTCCTGTAGCCTTTTCAAACCTTTCTATCTCTTTATAAACAACTTGCAGAGATTTCTCAGCGGTGATGAAAATTGTTGAATCATCTGCAAACCCTTGAAGTTTGATACATTTTTTATTTGGTAGTGGAGGAGGAATAATCTGTTTATTACCTTCCGGAGGAGGACTGGAAAAAGCCAGGGCAGTGTCGTGGCCGGCCGTGGTTTGTCAGTGATATTCGTAGATTTTTACCAAAATTTTGGGACGTTTCTTGTGAAAAAAGGTACGTTTTATTGAGGTTGTTAGATGCCTTGCGAACTACTAGTCGTATGGCCGACCATTTTCCCGTAGAGAAACTGGCCTTCAGTTCCAGTAATAGATTAGTGATTTCTGGAATATTCCTAGAAAGAGGGCTCCCACTGAACGAGGTCTTTGGTTTGCCTAAATAAAGTTATGAAGGCATCACGTCCCCAAGTTGAAAGGTGTCCAGATAAATGGTTACCATACATGGCTTTCCGTTTTCCAGATCGAAAATGGACTTGGTTCCAGTAAATGCTGGAGACAGGAAAATGATTAAATTATATCTGGAATGATATTTCAGTAGGATGGAAACAATGGGTTTCAATCTATAGTACCTACATTTCCACGACCTCTTGGTGAGTCCTCGTTTAGTGCAACGAGATTTGTAAGCTAACATTATGAGGTATCAGTTGATGGTGTGATTACTGCTTTTCCAATTGTCCTTTTAATTGTTTGAAATGTGATCCTTACGCGTACCCTAAGTGGCTACATATTTTTTGGGGTATGATATTTGACAGTTTGAAGTCCTTTATAGAATGGGGGGGGGGGGGCATGTGAAATCGATCTCCCAGGTATATATGTATACTGTTGTCTCTCGATGGGGAGACAATTCTTGCAGTTTCTTGTTGCTGGGTCTATTTGTAGTCTACTTGTATTACACTTGACATTCTTGACTGCTGAAGGGAAAACATATTCTCATTTCAAAAACACCGTCACTTTGACGTATATTAAGTCGGGAAAACAAATACATCGGACTTGCTGCTACAGAACAATGCACATTCCACGAAGTAGCTACAGAGGACATATTCTGTAATGAGAGGCAATTGCCCAGAATATCAATGAATTGTGGGCGCAAACGTTACATTAAAATCTGCGTGCAGTTAAATTATAGACTTCCCCACCGGCCCTGTCTGCAATTCTGTCCCAGCCTATCTACTGTATCATTAATGATGTCCTAAACATCTTTTTCGCAGTTATGAGAAGTCTAATCTTGACGCCTGAGTTAAGGTAAGAAGGTGTGAGGGAGGTCGCATTGTTTCTTAAATACCAGATTTAAAATTGCTGCTCAACGTTCAATATCCTTCTTTCTAAAAGAGCCTGTGTTTATACACTTTTTTTTTTTTCATCGAGACGCCTTCCTACCAACAGTTGACGTTCAAAGCAAATTGTATATTGGTCTCACAATTATAATTCAGTTATCCGCGTCTTCAATGGATTCTTAAGCTGCCTTGGGCTGTTCTCAGTCTCTCTCTCTCTCTCTCTCTCTCTCCAACCCTACATCCCCATCCCCCTCCTCTGACGAATTACAATCCGTCTCCCCCCTCCTTCGAAGGAGATTGGATTGATCTTACGTAAGATTCTCTCTCTCTCTCTCTCTCTCTCTCTCTCTCTCTCTCTCTCTCTCTCACACACATTGGGCTTTTCAAACAAGCCGATAACTATGAATAAGCTGAAGCACTCTTTGATATAGGCTGCCATGTTAGAATGTTTTACACAGATGTCTTCGTTGTCATCAATACCATCCTGGAATTCGCGAATACTATGTGCAAAATGGGCTCTGGTCTATCTTGCATGGAGTGGGGGTCTGAGCCCCCCTTCCTTTTAAACAGCTTTACTTTATTCCTCTCACCGCTGGGTAGGGGTGTGGGAGTGGGGGGCGGTGGAGGAACAGCCTCCCTCCCTTCAGAGGAAGTCGAACAATTTGAACTTCTTCTTCTTCATAAGTTCAGAGGCGAAGGTGCAGTGCATTGCTGCCCTGATATTGTTCGCCTTGCGTTTAATGTTCTCTTTTGTCTGTTTGTTAATTTATTTTATTTTTATGATATATAAGGGGTTGGGGGGGTCTACTTTCAGTATTAACCTTTACCTCGTCTTACTTCGTCCTAATGCACACCTTAATAGTCTTTGGAAGCTTCAAGAATTTCAAGTCAGTGGCCCCTTTGGTGTTCTTGTTCCATGTGAATAGGTTTAATCTTCTGAATAATTCATAATAATAATATTTTGATAATAATGAGACAATCTCGATGTAAGGCTTGTAGGTTCATTTCCTTGTCTAATCTAGCTAAGTAATAACAATCGTGCTTCTCAGTTTGTTCAGTTGTGGTCACATTTTAGCCTTCCCTCTCTAGTTGATGTTGAGTAGCTGGTGATACTGATAGCCATCGGTGAAGTAGCAAGTCTGACTTATGCCTGACCTCAGGCCGAATGTTATTATTATTATTATTATTATTATTATTATTATTATTATTATTATTATTATTATTATTAGGGAATGTTTAATTTGGGCTGCATGCCCGGAACATCGATTCATCCAGGTTTATGACTGAAGTGTTGCTTTTCCATACTGTGGGTAGGCATGGACTCTCCACATGCGTATATGTGCTTACTATATTAATTATATGTATACATATAGTGCCAAAGTCATCCCTAGTGGTTTATAGATATGAATTATCTTCTGTTTTAGCCCGCTATTTTGGTAAGGCCATCAACCCCTGTATGGTTTTGATACTGGAATGGTAATCATTGTGATGACCTGGAAGTAGCAGTCATTATGTGTAAGCTTGATATATTCATCTTCAAT
>NC_087219.1:225887-249646 GCF_015104395.2 Macrobrachium nipponense | reverse complement strand
CAACAACAATAATAATAATAATAATAATAATAATAATAATAATAATAATAATAATAATAATAATAATAATAATAATAATAATAATAATAATAATATGTTTTGTTAAAAATGACTGCTGCTTCAGCACTATTAATCTTATAAAGAGTCTTCTCTATCTTTCTGATGACGGCTTTCTTATTGTTGCTTAGACTGGCGAGCAGCGCACCAAAGGGCATGGTAAAATTCGGTTGAGTCATTTGATTTATTATTGCTTATACAATTCTCTCTCTCTCTCTCTCTCTCTCTCTCTCTCTCCCTCTCTAACGCAACGTTTCCTCCTGATTGACAGGACATTATCAAGCGATAACTGCTGAGGGACTGAATTCCAGTGGCGAGTCCATCTCCTTTTATCGCAGAAACATCACGAGAGACGACATCGTCAGGAATATTAAGATCATCGGGAGAGCACCTGACCCACGACGTCTGTGTCTCCTAGAAGCGCTGCTCATCCTCGAGGAAAAGCCTCCCCTTAATACCACCCAAGAAGCGTTCCTGATACCGACGTGTATGAGGAGGACCACACCCCTCCCCCCTAACGAAAGTACCAGCGCGCATGAAACGAACACCGGACATGAGAATAATACCAGGGGTGACGTCACTCAGGTAGAAGCCAATCAAGAGGCTCCTGGTGATACCCCCCACCTGAGAAGGTCTGCAAGACTCGTCAACGCCCACCGTATGAGTCACCTTCCCGGGAGCCAATGAAAACCCGATCTGCCGGAGAGGTGCTCTGACCGTACTCAAGAGCTCGCAACACCACGATAAAAGGAGATGGACTCGCCACTGGAATTCAGTCCCTCAGCAGTTATCGCTTGATAATGTCCTGTCGATCAGGAGGAAACGTCGCGTTAGAGAGAGAGAGAGAGAGAATTGTATAAGCAATAATAAATCAAATGACTCAACCGAATTTTACCATGCCCTTTGGCTGCAGTTGCTCGCCACAGTCTAAGCAACAACGAGAAAGCCGTCATCAGAAAGATAGAGAAGACTCTTTATAAGATTAATAGTGCTGAAGCAGCAGTCATTTTTAACAAAACATGTCTACGAGAGGGTCTCCTTCCGGAATAATAATAATAATAATAATAATAATAATAATAATAATAATAATAATAATAATAATAATAATAATAAATAACTTTTGAACTCAAAAGAATGTCATTATTCTTAAGCTCATTGTACTACAGAATGTTCTTTTTCCCTAATATGTCACCGTGGACATCTGACATCGCCCTCCAGTTGGTGGCATTGTGTTTATGGATATTCTCCTTTATCGTGACTTCGGCCTACAAGTCGTCCTTGATTGCACACCTGACGATCCCAGTCTTTCCTCCACCAATCAACAGCTTCCAGGACTTGCTCGACTCCGACGGAGTCACATGGGGCAGCGATGTGCTCGAAGGGGCGGAGTTCATGTACTTCAACTGCAGTCTGGATCCTGTGGTCAGGGAATTTCGATCCAGGTCAGAGGTAAGTAGGGGGAAAAACCCCATTGTCCCTCAACACCTAGGTGCTAATCACCAGGTAGTCGATTTTTCTACCTGGGGATTAGCACCTAGGTGTGAAATTACACACCTTTTAATGAGGTGTTGATTATTTTTCACACTTTTAGGTGTAAAAATTTACCATAAAGGTGTGAAATTTCACAGGGTTCCCATGGTCGTCTTGGCGCTGCGCAAAACTCTACGGAGATAAAATCTTTATTGCAACCCTGAACCCCCCAAATTTCCTCATAATCTACAAAGGTAAAAACCCTGATTTCAACCCTGACCCCCAAAAGTTCCTCATAGTTAACGCAGGTAAAAAAACCCTGATTTCAACCCTCACCCCAAAGTCCCTCATAGTCTAAGGAGGTAAAAACTCTGATTTCAACCCTGACCACAAAGTTCCTCATACTATAAGGAGGCAAAAAACCCTAATTTCACCCCTGATCCCAAAGTTCCTCATATTCTACAGAGGTAAAAACCCTGATTTCAACCTTGACCCCCAAAATTTCCTCATAAGCTACGGAGGTAAAAACCCTGATTTCAACCCTGACCCCCGGATTCCCTCAAAAACTCCTGATGAAGTCACGAAAGCCTATGGACGTAAAATACCAGGTTTCAACCCTGACCCAGATTTCTCTCAAAAACATCCAATGACGTCACGAAAGTCTATGGTTGACGATCCCAGATTTCAAACCCGACCCCGATGACGTCAAAAAACTCTACGACGTAAAATCCCAAGGTTTCAACCCTCACCCCCAATTCCTTCCACTAGCCCCTGATGACGTCTTAAAACTTGGAATCACAGGTTCCAACATGTCCCCCGAATTCACTCCCAAACGCAAATTTTTTGTCAATAGGGTACACTGAAAATTAACTTAACAAAACCCATTTCAGTCTTAATCATTTATGATATGCGTATACAGATGCATAATATTCCATACATGAAGAGGTTAAATGGAAAATCAGATTACATACAGAATTGTTATTATTTTTGTAACAAAAGTCATACAGAAATGCATGGGGAATGGTATACATGAATTAATATTCCATACAAAGTCATACAAGAATGCACTGGAAAAGGTGTACAAAAGAATACAAGGACATGATATACATTCGTTTTACGAAAATAATACTTCATTGAGACACATTGCTAGTATATACCACACATATCCTCCCCAGTTTCCCGATCGTGTGTGAAAGATAATTCATCTAATACATCTAAGCTTTTAAATCTTGATAACAAGTTCTTCATAAATAAATCTTCCACACATCTTCCATCTAGCAGGGATAAATTCTTTTTCATGATGACGACGCAAGTGATTTTACCAATTTTTTTCATTTCATCACTGAATGTAGATATCACAGGTAAATATTGATTTAACCATGTCATGTTAACTCCTCTACTTTGTCTGATACCGGCGGGAAGATAACATATTTAACATAGTCATACGATGACTTAAATAATTCTTCCTTCAATTTCTTCACCAAAGAAAAAAAGTGATTGAACCTCATCTGCTTGGTATTCCTGCTCAAACGGTCAGCATGGTCCTCATCTTTGGAATATGTTACACACTTTTGGACGTATTCACTATCTTTAACAGGAGCACCGATGCCATATTGGGTTAATAAAGTAGCTACGGTGGAGAGATCTACTTCATCGTTACATTCCCAAGAAATATTTTCATGCCTTTTCACAATGGCAGACCCTTCAACACCGCGATTGCGAAGACAGGCGCATGTTGCACCAGCTCGAGAATATCGAAAGCCTGCAATCTCGGCGTATGGATAACTTCGAACAACGTCTTCAACCACACTGTAATTCCTACATGTAACACAATTATTGGCCACTACTAAACAAGCATTTCTCTTCCTGAACCTATTTTCAGACAAGTTCCCGAAAACTAACTTGCACGAGGAGGTTGACGAAGCCATGGCAAGAGTGTGCGTCTTAATATTCCAATGATTCAAGAGTTAATGAGCCACCAAATCTCACAATCGAGATTCCCTACCCCCCTGACACTATGAGTCATTAAAGATGCTCCCCTTTATCACAATCACTGATTAAACAAGTTGTATCATGCCACCATCCAAAACTCCCACCTGAAGCTATGAATCACACTAAAGCCTGACGCACCTTCGAACTGTTATCTCAATCTCGTGATTAAACAAGTTGTATCATGTAAAGGGTTAATCATACAATTAAACTAGCTGTATCATTTTCCCAACATATTAATAAAGTACCCACGTACCCGACATTTTCTTCCACACACCCGCCATTTTCTTTTTCGCATGTCCCACCATCTTCCCACCACTACCACTACCGCCTCTTTTCACTGCATTACGCCATGCTTCTATTTGTTTTTTAATAGCTGCATTCCTTAAAATCCAATCTTTAACCCCTGCCATCTCAATTAAGTAGTGACAATTGTAAATATTATCAACGTTGGTTTTTTTTATTCTCTTGAAATTCTTGAGCGATATGTAAAATATTATAAACTACGAGTGGATGAGCTAGATCCCCTTCTTCATTCCATCCAGTCGAGCCAGAATTTTGTAAGTGTTTAACAAAAGCTGTAATGTACGACTTTTGAGGTTCTTTAAATAATATTGAAATAATACCTGTTAAATCGGGATTGCTTCTTTTGCGGCTAATATCCCCTTTAAATGTTTTCAACGTCGCCCACACCCTTTATAAGAGAATGAGGAGGTCCCATGAGTGATTTAGCCGCCGCGGGAAATTTTGCACTCATTTTAACATTAAAAGGTATGTGCATGTCAATAATGGTTGTATCCAACTTACCATTACCCTTAAGGTTAGTATAATTATCATCAATATTATCACAAACCTCCTTTCTATTCATTAACCTCTCGTATGTCATGGTGGGGATAACATAAAACTCCTTCATTTTTCGTCAATTAAAAAGACTCCCTATTAAACCCACAGCTAAAGGTAGTAACACCGATAAAATAGCGCCCCCTGTACGGCTTTTCAATATATTTTTCTTCTTAGCTACAGACGTTGTTTTTAAGGACACAAGATGAATTTCACGCCCACACTTTCTAAAGTGTTTAATAAATTTCTTATCTTGAGTTAGATTATCGCAAAGAAAATTTCTAAAAATTTCCGATATGGTAGCAACAAAACCACCGTTTAAGATTGGAATGACTTTACTTCTCCCGCTGGGTGATAAACATGTGATGAATAAAATAAAGTTTTTATTTTTATGTATTAATAGTCGTTTTTGGTTCATATCCAAACAATTTGAGATTGATCGACCCATGAACTGAATTAACTCGGGTAACCTTTCCAATTAACGTAATAATGAGTTTTATTATTTTTCTTCCTGCTTCTCAGAATAATGATATCATATGTTTCTGGTATAATTGTGGGAATTAATTCTTCACGGTAGAATACTCCCTTTATTTCTTCTCCGGCTAAATCTTCCATGAAGTATATGACAGAATTTTACGATGTATCCACTTTTCGGATTTTAAAAATTTCCAGAGTATTTTGAATAGTATATCCCCTTATAAAAACTGAGTTACGATGCTCATCCGTTATACGTACAAAGTCTCCAACATTCAAGATTGGACTGGTGGGTGGATTAACGAGAACAGCATTTTTATACATACTCGAGATTTGACGTTCAATGTCCTCTCTAGCGGTTAACGCGTAAACTTGTTGAGGGGTGTGTTCCTTTCCCAAACTTCTGACACTATGAGTCATTAAAGATCCTCCCTTTTATCACAAATGTAGCTGCATTCCTTAACATCCAATCTTTAACCCCCGCCATCTTCACACTTGTAAACCGTAGCAGAGATTCGCAAACCCTATTCACATACGATTAATACCCTTAGACTCTGTGTTATAAATAAAGCCAACTGAAGGACATCGTCATTTGTCCACTTGTGCCATACCTTTTCTCTTGGCTGGAACGTTCAAAGTCACTATCCAGTAAGTATCATCTTAACCACTTTCGTTTTCTTGAACATGTAGCGAATATTAAACGGTAAAAGCAATAAGATTCATCTGTATATCGAATATGTGTTCATATAAAAAATAATGCGCCAGTTGGAAGGAGAATATATTACAGTCATTATTTCTCTCTTTAAGATATGGGGAATAGCACAAGAAGTGAATTATCCGCCGATGAAGTACCTCCCAGGCCAGGAAACATTACTACTATGGCGTCGGGGTCCCAACTCAATTATTAGGAAGGTTAAAATGGGTCAAGACCGTGAAGAGGATGTAACAACTCCCACTGGTGACCTTCAACAATGAAATCCTATACATGCTTCATCGGATATCCCTGCTTCGCCACGTCTGCCGCCCACGACTGACAATGAACAAGTGTCACAACCCATCAAGGATGAGCCACCTGGTCAAGGTATGTAAATCCAACAGGATGTATTTATTCAATAATAGTTCCCGAGTCCATAGAAACATGCACTCTTTTTCCCCGTTTACCTGTTTTCTTGTTTCAAATACATTTGCAAACGTATACAAAAATCAATGGGTAGGGTAAAAATACGTGTATAAATATACACGTATTTTTTACCCTACCCATTGATTTTTGTATACGTTTGCAAATGTATTTGAAAGAACGATTTATTTACCACATAAAAGACAGTACAAATTTGCATAAATTCAATACATTAATCATCGTGAGACTGCCTCATCACGCATCCCAATATAATGTCTACATGTATCCTAATGATAACTCGAATATTTCGGAACGTGTTTAAGACAAAACGAAGAAGACGTCCTAGTTTACCACTTCCGTTCACAGGGGATCGATTCTCACAGGTCGTCCTGAAATAAGTAAAAATGTGATATTTTTCGAGGTGTGATATATATACATATATACAATATATTATTAATAGAATGTGAATAAGGTAATATAAAGAACAAAAGAAAAATGCAGTTACCTCGGTTTTTTAAGATGCGAAGACATTCCTTGTATGTAATGGCACGCTTACCCCCTGATCTCTAGGGTGAACATTTAAACTTTTTCAAATATTTAAAATAATATTCCGTTATCCATTTATTGTTACCTCTTAAACGAGTGAATGAGAATACATTTTGTATTAAAGACAATACTTTTTTCGCGCCGCGGTGACTCACGCAATGAACAAAAACTGTAACATAAAGACCGCATTTGTGCGATTTATGCGGTTGTATTTGTCTTATTATTGATAGATGCTATAGTCAGGATGTGCATATATAAATTTAGAGAAGTCATTCGAATAAACTTTTGGATTTATACCGTAACTATCTAAAAAGATTATATTTCTAGGTGATTTTTCCACGTAAAAACATACCCAATGACCGATAATATTAACATTGGTGGATGAAGATAATGTATTAGATATAAAAACTAAAGGTTTAATTCTATTTTTTGGTAGGGTAAATAATCCTACTTCATCCGAAGCGAACACACCTAAATATTTAACACGATCACCGAGTGAACCTTTTAAACTTATTTCAATTTCTTTCGTATCCATTCCATTTAACCTCTAACATCACACTGACTAACCCTATTCGAATCCACCGTTGAAATACCCTTCGTATCCCCGAAAAGTAAAATAACTCAGGGGTTCGGAGTGCCCGTACCCAACCTGATCGATGTTCGCAGGTTTGCCGAAATTTCCACGGGCATTGAATCTTCAACATCTTCCATGACAAAATTAAAACAGTAAATAGCTCTACCATTTTTAAAACTATCATAAGTGATTAAATTCTCACCGCCACCCCCTATACTTTTCTGTGTTTCGTGAAATAATTGCGCGATGGCATTAGAGAAACTACATTGAATATTATATACAGTATTCCCATTAACGGTAACATGTATGTTATTTAAATTGAAAGATTTAAAATATAGACTATTAGCTGCGTAATTACCCAAAAATGTTTGAATTTCAATCATGGCCAATGCGATTTTTTCGGATATACAACTGTTAAAAGGTTGATCAATTAAAATTGAATTTTCATTTTGTCCAATAACGTATGTTTTATATAAAGTCTTATCAAATATATATTGTATAGGATTAACCCTCTTACGCCTAAGCCCTAAAAATCAAAACCTCTCTCGTATGCCAGGGCTGGTTTGGAGTGAGCACGGAAGTGGAAAAAATATTTTTTTCAAAAATCACAGCGCGCTTAGTTTTGAAGATTAAGAGTTCATTTTTGGCTCCTTTTTTTGTCATTGCCTGAAATTTAGTATGCAACCATCAGAAATGAAAAAATATCATTATCATATGTAAATAATGCGATATATGGTAGCGAAAAAAAAATTCATACATAATTATATTCAAATTACGCTGTGCGAAAAACGGTTAAAGGTAACGAGTTACTTTTTTTTTTCGTTGTATTGTACACTAAATTGTAATCATTTTGATATATAATATATTGTAAAACAATAAAAGCAACACCGGAAAAATGTTATCACAAAATGATGCACGAATTCGTAATGTGCGGACATAAAAATATGTTTTTTTCAAAAATTCACCGTAAATCTAAATATTGTTCTAGAGACTTCCAATTTGTATAAATGACTGAATATTACGATACTGTAAGAGTTTTAGATTAGAATTGCAGATTTTGACTATTTCGGACGAGTTAAAGTTGACCGAATGTCGAAATTTGTATATATATTTTTTATATGCAAATATTTCGGAAATGATAAACGCTACAACCTTCACTTATTTTTTTTGTATTCTTCATGAATTTTCACACATTTTGATATATGAAACTCTATAAAACGGCTAATATAAAAAGGAGCAAATATTAGGATAATGCGACTTACGCATTTCAGAGATTTTCGGCAGCGAAGCGGCGTGCGGAGGGAAGGAAAATATTTTTCTCAAAAATTCACCCTAAATCGAAATATTGTTCTAGAGACTTCAAATTTGTTTCAAAATTAAGATAAATTACTGAATATTACTAGGCCGTAAGATTTTTAGCTTACAATTACGTTTTTTGACTATTTCGGTTGCGTCAAAGTTGACCATACATAGTTTTTTTCCCAATTATCGTGATTTGTATGCAAATATTTCGGAAATGATAAACGCTACAACCTTAAATTATTATTTTTTTTTTATTTTTCATGAATTTGCGCACATTTTGATATATGAAACTCTATAAAACGGCTAATATGAAAAGGAGCAAATATTAGGATAATGCGACGTACGCATTTCGGAGATTTTCGGCCGCGAAGCGGCGCGCTGAGGGAAAGAAAATATTTTTCTCCAAAATTCACCATAAATCAAAATATTGTTCCAGAGACTTTGAATTTGTTTCAAAATAAAGATAAATGACTGAATATTACTAGGCCGTAAGAGTTTTGGCTTACAATTACGTTTTATGACCATTTCGGTTGCGTTAATGTTGACCGTATGTAGTTTTTTTCCCAATTATCGTGATTTATATGCAAATATTTCGAAAATGAGAAAAGCTACATCCTTTAGTTTTTTTTTTTTTGAATTTTTCATGAATTTGCGCACATTTTGATATATGAAACTCTATAAAATGGCTAATATGAAAAGGAGCAAATATTAGGATAATGCGACGCACGCATTTCGGAGATTTTCGGCTGCAAAGCGGCGCGCTGAGGGAAGGGAAATATTTTTTTCAAAAATTTACCATAAATCAAAATATTGTTCCAGAGACTTCAAATTTGTTTCAAAATTAAGATAAATGACTGAATATTACTAGGCTGTAAGATTTTTAGCTTACAATTACGTTTTTTGACCATTTCGGTTGCGTCAAATTTGACCGTACTTAGTTTTTTTCCCAATTATCGTGATTTATATGCAAATATTTCAAACATGAGAAAAACTAAATCCTTTAATTATTTTTTGTTGTATTTTTCATGAATTTGCGCTCATTTTGATATATGAAACTTTATAAAACGGCTATTATGAAAAGGAGCAAATATTAGGATAATGCGATGTACGCATTTCGGAGGTTTTCGGCCGCGAAGCGGAGTGCGGAGGGAAGGAAAATAGTTTTTTCAAAAATTCACCATAAATCAAAATATGGTTCTAGAGACTTCAAATTTGTTTCAAAATTAAGATAAATGACTGAATATTACTAGGCCGTAAGAGTTTTAGCTTACAATTACGTTTTTTGACCATTTCGGTTGAGTAAAAGTTGACCATACGTAGTTTTTTCCCAATTATCGTGATTTGTATGCAAATATTTCAAAAATAATAAAAGCTACAACCTTAAATTATTTTTTGTTGTATTTTTCATGAATTTGCGCAAATTTTGATATATGAAACTCTATAAAACGGCTAATACGAAAAGGAGCAAATATTAGGATAATGCGACGTACTCATTTCGGAGATTTTCGGCTGCGAATCGGCGCGCGGAGGGAAGGAAAATTTTCTTTTCAAAATTTCACCATAAATCGAAATATTGTTCTAGAGACTTCGAATTTGTTTCAAAATGAAGATAAATGACTGAAGATTACTAGACTGTTATGTATTTTGCTTACCCAAAAATACCAACATAAAAAAAATAAAGAAATATATATATATATTATAAATATATATATATATATATATATATATAAATCATATATATATTATATATATATCTATATATATTATATATATATATATATATATATATATATATAATATATATATATATATTTATATATATATATATAATGTATGTGTATCTTTATTTATTAACATTTTTCCGATTCTGGTACGAATACATAAATAAAAGGAATGCAGGTGACACTTTTCTTTTTGCATACAATGAAATATCGTATTCATGCATAGATACGGAGATATGAAAACTTGAAATAATAAATAAAAAGATATATATAAAACAAATGCAGAATACTCACTCGTAATCCTGACTCTTCGTTCTATTCTTGTTTTCTCCCTCCTCCATTGAAGAGTCTTGCATTTCTTTCCTCTCGACATGACGAGGTACAGGTGGAGGAGGGAGACGCGCGCCCTTACGGCCGCTGGGATAGGGCGCTGTCCCGTGCGCCCTCCCCTGACCGCCGCTGAGTCGCACTCCAATAGAAGACCGCACTGTGGTATTTGCGGTTACACTCCCCAAACCTGCATAGAGCTATCCTGCAGGTGCGACAGAAGAACCGGGAGTCTCTCCTTCTGCCATTCATATGGCACACCCGGCACCGTTTCTGCCTGCGCCCTTCTAGGAGCTCCAGTGTGTGATCCCCTGGCATCAGCCGACATGGAGGGTCCACTACCCGACGAGAAGGGGTGCAGGCGGGGGCGTCAGCAGCAGGGGCGTCGGCAGCAGGGGCGTCGGCAGCAGGGGCGGCGGCAGCAGGGCGGCGACAGCAAGGGGCGGCGGCAGCAGGGGCGGCTGCAGCAGTGGCAGCAGCAGGGGCGGCAGCAGGGGCGTCAGCAGCAGGGGCAGCAGCAGGGGCGTCGGCAGCAGGGGCGTCGGCAGCATGACCAAAGTAGGCCCTCCTAAGGTCTGCCCTTTCCTCTACGGGCAGATTTACAGCTCGGGGTAGGGGGGCAGACATGGAAGGCCACTCATCGGGATCAAAGTTGATGAGGGCATCCCCGGCTGCCTCGAGGAACTGTAAGTGGCTCATCCTCCATAGATCGGAACCGTAGTACCCGCAGTTGAGTATGTAGGCATTTTGGAGGGCCAACTTCAGAATGTATTTGAGGAGCTTCTGGGTCCATCTCCTGGTTCTCCTGGCGAAGGGATAATACTGGATGAGTTGATTAAAGAGATGATCTCCTCCCATGTGCCTATTGTAGTGCCCAATGACGGTAGGGCGCTCTACACGAAACTGCTCATACACAACTCGGCCCTGTCGACGTGTCTTCTTCCGCTGTACGATCTCCTCTTGGACAGGTTCATGGCTCGTCGTAATAATGGGGACGAGTCGGACACCCTTCCAACAGATGACGAAGACAGCTCCCTTCCGCCACCACTGTGTCTCTCCTCTTGCCAGATGTTGCGGATGGCTAGCGAACCTCTTGAGGACATTCGGGGCCCCACGCACCAATCACGAGAGTTTTACAACGTTCACGAATATATTCCAACACTGGGCGCACTAAAATGAGGTGATCAGAGTTATTCCGGGGTATGGCCCTTCTGTTGAAGGCGTTGAAATATCTGTCCAACGCCAGGAAAGTATCACGGGGCATAACGCCGGGCACATTGGGCGTACCTAATGAAAAATTATGCCTCCAATATTGCCTGACATCGGCAGCAGGCATCAATCCCAAAAAACGTGGAGCCCCAAAAAATGCGCAGTTCATCACGGCAGTACCTGGTGTAGTCCGCCGTCTCTGCTACCAGGTACTCCAGCAATTCCCGCATAAGGAAAAGCTGAACGAAACCCAGAGGAGTCAGGGGAACAGGTACGGTAAGCCCAGGATTTGCCGTGAATGGATGCATGTTAGGTGGTGTGGGGTCCTCTGTCCACCCATCGTCGCTCTCGGACGACCGACCTTCTACGTGACCCTGCGCGCGCACACATACGAGCGCGGGCACGATTTCCAATTCTTTTGGAATGTGAGCCTCGAATGGACATTGGGGGCAAATATTCGTCGTCATCACTATCATCGGGAGTTATGTCCTCATCACTAGATGACCAACCGCAATCAAAATGAGGACTTGCCACATACTCTCGATCGAGCTCCGATAAATATTCGTCAATGTCCCTTGGTTGGAGCCCTCCCAAATTCCTACAAATGCCCCTAAGGATGGCCCGATGCTTCCTAGGGGTTACTAACGGCACATGAGACACTCTAAAAGCACTTTCATCCGCATGAGGTCGCACAGAACGGCGTTGAGGAGCGAGGTCAGGTTGGGTGCTTGGTCCTTCCCCAGCATCCAAGTCCAAAACTCTCCTAACCCGATCCTTTCCGACGGGTAAAACACGCCTTTTGCATTCCATACGACGTTGAGACATCTCTACAAACGTCCTGTAGCAACACAAATGTTCAAAGTCTCGCACAAGTTCAGTCAAACACGATTGCGCCAAAAGATCGCTGTCGGATGATGCGCCGATGATGCTGGCTGAAGCGAGAAGGAAGGATTTCGTGCATGCGCACTTGGGTCGCGCTTGTAAACAAAACAACACCTCGATCCGTGAACTCCCAGCATCCCCTGAGCCGCGTGATTCAAATGTTTTTGGCTGGTAGTCCTATAAGTATTTTTCCGCGAATTTTTAAAACTTTTTTGAGTCGACGTATAATACGTCCAATCGGCATACGGGAGACATTTTGACTCAACGTTTAATACGTCCAATCGACGTAAGAGGGTTAACTGCTAAAGCCTCATTTAAAGCCGACATGGCGCTATAATGCGGGGTAGCTCTATCGATCCATAATTTATCTTTTTCTAAATTCATCTCATTTAAATGCCCATCGGTATGGGCACCCAACACCCAGTTATTATTCGCTAATTCGAGTCTAAGCCTGAAGTCAATGGAATCCAATAAATACATGTCTATAGTCGCTATATCCAAAAGAATTGGAAAATACATATGCACGCCCTACGTTTTAATGCTGCTCATAACCCGTGACTCCCACCTGCTGGTTTGAGCGAATGTATTGGCCATAAATTGATGAGTTACTCCATGTGTTACATGACAATCATCATATAAAAACCCTGCCCGACCGGTGGTAGATAACGCCGAGTGCTTTATCATTTTAAGCATTTTGATATATGATTGATAGTTAAATACCAGGCAGGATTCCACCAAGTTTTCGTCCAAGAAAATAGAAACAGATTTAAATAATGTATTACTTATACCATTAACGAGGGCCACGTGCGTATCATCCCTTAGTTGTGTGCCACCTCTATGTAATGTGATATATAATTCTAAAGCTATACTTGACAAATCTTAGAAAGAACCTGCCACCCCATTAACGCGAAATTCGATGTATTTATCGGTTAGAATTTGATTTACGGAAATATTGCTAGGTGTAAAATCCAGTCTTTCCTTCGAATTAATTGAAGTTTCAATAATTCTATGTCTATTTACATTCGGGAAGGATTCTGATATACCCGTAATATATGAAGAAATAGGAACTTGATTACCAGTTCTGGGTACCTTAGGAACTACAATAGCCATATTTTGTGTTTATATATAATTTTAGATGAAGGGTAGAACGTATGCATACCCGCTGATTGTCAATTGATGAATGAGTTCCAAAAGATCTTACAAGTCCTTATTATATTTATTTCTAGATTTAATGCGTATACTCATCCTCTTCCTTCATTTTTTCTTTTCTTCCACACTTGACCGTCTAACTAATCGTTTCACTGTTTTCCTTTGTTTCCTCCGTTTTCTTCCGGTACCGCTTAAAATTCGTTGTCCAGTAGTTTTGAGGGCTCATATACCATTTTGTTTTATGGATTCTTTTAAAGGTAAACCATCATTTACCATATCAGATGACACAGATCTGCCGAATTCTTTAACTGAAGGTTTTGCAACATTAAATAGAAAAGAAAACACTTTACGTGCAATACCTCTTATAGCAGAAAACAGACCACTACCTCTTCTATGCCTGGGATAGAAAACGGAAATATCCTCAAATCCCGCCCCTCTTCTTAAAGGGTCTGATAAAAATAGTTTTTTAAATTCTGCCTCTGAAGGATGCGTGAATATCACTCTCATTACACTTTTTACACTACTTTTATACTCTTTCAAAATCATTTAAGCAGAACTTAATTCGCACGTTCTAGTTGACTCGAGGGTGTGATCACCAATAAGGAATGTCAAGGTTGAACATTGAATTATATACATACCTACCCATCTATTTATACACACCTACTCTATTTTTATCATCGAGGTTTTATATGGAGCAGGGAGGTAACACTCGAGTGTTTAGTGAAATGTAAAAGATGTCCATTTTGATCAGTGATAATAATTGAATTCTGGTCCAAAATGTTCATGTTCAACAATTTGTAGACTGTATTATATATTCTTTATCCTCTACCACTTTCTAAAGTAAAACAGTCCAATATATTAACTAGTCTCCCACCAAAAATCGTCGGTTGAACTATATCAGTATACTGGTTGTGAAAGAACTCCATCTACAATGCCATGGAACGGGCTGACCCCAGCATTAAAATTCGTTATTTTGTGAACCAGAGTCTGGTTTCCATTTGCGTCTGCCATTTTGCTTTCATTATGAAAACCCTTATACTTCAGGATTCCCCCTTGACCTCAGTAACATTGATATATTTATGCACACACAAACCCCAACCCAGAAAAATTAATAATAATCATCCACTCGCCACTGCTCAAGTTCAAAGTTAAACAGCTGTTTACAAGGTCACTCCGGGAACAAAAAACGGGAAGAAAATCAGTTCGAGAGAAAACTGCTTGAATCAACATCTCTCTCTCTCTCTCTC
Organism: Macrobrachium nipponense; assembly: GCF_015104395.2. Lineage (NCBI taxonomy): Eukaryota > Metazoa > Arthropoda > Malacostraca > Decapoda > Palaemonidae > Macrobrachium > Macrobrachium nipponense. Next base: position 234,742 of record NC_087219.1, on the reverse strand, counting down.
TCTCTCTCTCTTGTTCCAAGTATAAAAATGAAACTCACAATACCACTTTTCCCCGTATTTTTACCACTAAACCACTAATGTCCACCGAATCTTGAGGGACATCAAAATAAAACACACTTTTCAGTAAATTAACACAATTAAAAGAGAGGAAAAAAAAAAGGAAGGAAACATAAAATTATACACTCACATCTTCATAGAACCAAAGTCGGTACCTGTCCACACATTGCAACCGCGCGTAATTCATTCCTGTTACGCCATAAATACACTTTACCACCCCCCATAACACAGAAATACATCTTTACACTAAACCACAGCTAAGAAGACTGCCTGCACGGCCGCACCCAAGTATCTTTCCCTAAGTCAGCAATAAAACAAGTTGCCCGATACATAATTCCAAACACTCTCCCCAAAATATGCCTAATCTATACAGTCTCTTCAGAGGCGCTACTTATGGCACTAATGAACCTTTTTACCGCTGCCACCAATCTCTTAAACGAGCTTTTAAGGCCAAATGACACTCGTTTGAACATAATGAAATAACCTGCTACTTGGCAACTAAGCATACCTCGTTCATTGCAGATCATTCTGAGAAGTTGACTAAAAATGCAAGCTAGGCAAATAAATTCCCGTAGTTACAAAAATATACTTTTTATTTCCCAAATTTAGTAACATTAAAATGGAATAAAATCAATAAATAAAATGGAATAAAATGAATTAACTCTGACCCATAAGAAAAGCCGTTAAACTATCGTTTCTCTCAAAATCATATTTAAGCAAGTACCCCCTCTTATCTCATTGTGTCCGACTAACCATAACATTTCAATAAGTTAATAAAAGTCTTAGAGAATCCATTTTTCTATATGGTGACTTTGAACTCATCTGAAATAAAGAGACCACAATTATAACACCACTTTAACCATGGAAGTCAGTTAAAAAGAATGTGTACTGCACCACACTTCTCTTTCTCCAGACACCATAATTATTACACACCCTATGTTTCACCCAGCTAACACGGGTGCCCCATGCTCGAAGCTTGTGATCTTCGAGGCGTCATCGACCACAAAGTGCATTGGTCATCTTTCCTGACTGTTTTTCATTTCAAGTTCTTCGAGGAATCCAGCGCTTGTCTCTAACCGACTTTAATCTAACCGGAAAGAGCTGAGATTAACAATTCACTACCGTGCCTTTAAAATATAATCTACCTCGTATTATCAGGTAGGGAATCAATGGAAACCTACCTTCCATATATTTCATAACCGGTATTGATTTGAAAACCTAATAATTTCGCAGCTTTTCCGCTAACTCAATTTCCCTCTCTTGATATGTGGTATAGTAATTCTTAAATCTTCATCCCAATGAAATATATCATTACTATTAAAATAATTTACGAAATTATCACCGTAATAAACTTTCAAATAATCATAAACATCCTTATTAATAGCTCTCACGAGCCTCTTCATGTCCCCCACTAACATTGCTATTCTCGTTCTATACAAATATGCGTGCATATCACGTTTATTAGGCTCTGTAATAAATTCGAGAGTGAATAAATCATCTTTTGATAATATAGTGTTATAAGTACCCGGGAACATGATCAAGGTTAAACCTACTTCATATTCAATCGCGTTAGATAATAATATAGGTGTAGGTAATCTATTTGCAAATTTTGACGGTGAATTTTTTGTATACATGTCCAAACATCCGAGACTGCTCAAATATATGGTGTGTTCACCAGCCATGTCAGTAAAATACTACGAGGGGTATATGTCAAGTACGGTCTTTATAAGAAAAAGTGCGATAGTTTTTATCTAGGTCTTATATGCAGTGTATGATACAACCCCATTTTTAATAAACATTATTTCTTCACCTTTCTGATCCGATACACCGATTGTAATGTAATCCAATATGTCAATGGTATTTAAAGGTTTATAAATGTGCATATTCTAACGTGAAACAGTCTAAGATGTTAGCCATTTTATCGCCCAATGTGGTAGGTTGAACGATATCCGAATACATGTAAACGTATTCAATACATTGATCGTTTACAAATATAATTTTCTACCGTGATGAGGTCGCAACGTACCCGAACTGTATGTTATATACCTCACCCTTTCATGGAAACCGAGTATATTGGCTGCTTTTTCACTGAATTTAATAGTAATTGAATCAATCGAATAAACTTTTGCCGCTCTTGCATTGATATGTGGAATACTCATTCTCTTCATATCATCATTCTACGAGAATAAACTATTCCCGCGGATAGCTCCATGAATATGCTCACCGTAAAATATGGATAATTGTTCAATAACTTCCGTATTAAGCGCTCTAGTCATTGCATTCATATCACCCCCCAACAAACCCGAAACAGACTTATAAATAAAGGCATAAACGCGTTTCCCTGTAGACTCGTTATAGATCACGTTAAATTGAATGGTAAAATCATTGTCACCAGATTAAACGGCATAGTATATTTTCGGGAGAAGGACTCCCACCACACCCACTTCATATTCCACTTCTTTTGATAATGATATTGGGGTGGCTAACGAATTGGTAAATTTACACGCTCGATTTTCGGGAAATGTACCCATACATGCACTGCTATTCATGTATATGATGATCACTACACATGTTGAACATAGACTGTGTGTATAATAGCGTTTATTGGGTTAATATATACACATCTTAAAAAAAACCGTGTTTATGTCCTCACTCTCAATATTCATGAAAACGTGTTTTTTTTGCAGATTGCCATGTTCGAAGAAAGCACCCATCCCCCCTTGTGAAACCTCCATGCGCAATGGATCATCCACCGATCAAGGTACATATTATTACTATTATTGTTGTTGTTATTATTATTAGTATTATTATTGATATTATTCATTTTGCATCCTTTATAACACACTTGCTCTATTGTTTATTTAACATACTCTTTACAGATTCTTTTGTCGATGACTTCCTATTCGATGATTCGATGGGGAGTAGTGAACAATCTCGTGTTGGGGGAGCCAGACAGGGATCTCCACTAACTAGGGAAAGAACAGAGGGTGACAATGTGGTCAACACCATTCATTATTTGGCTGTGGTAGCATAGCCCAATTACGTGATGATGTGGTTGGCATGTTCCTTGAAAGAGGAATTCAATCGGCTCTTCTCTACTTATGCAGGAGGCTATCGAGTATGTAGCTAATAATCTCGAAGAGAGACTCAATTATAGTGAAGGTTTGGGTTGGTGTATTACCTCGCTGGATAGGATTGAACTTCATATCACGTGACGTGAGTTCGTGGCAGATTTCAGGTTGTCAATATTCAATCTGGGTACAACTGTGTTATTACAGAGTTAGAAGCATACTTTGTACTCTGGGATAACCTGATCACACATATTGACAACCTCTCTCGGGATTTAACGACTAGGATGAGGAGGGGCAATTAAATATCAAACACTTGCCAGATGTGCCATTGACCCATGACTTTCAAAACATTAGAAAAGGGGAACCTCAACATTTATGTTTATAAATTGTGTTAATTAGTCATGGGGAAACGGCAGATAAAACATTGGGCAGTACATCTGGCAAGGAAAGGTGGTTACCCCCAAAGCCCTCATCTGGTCACCTTGTTGTTAATCACTGACGTCACATTGATTAAAGATATGTTGGCATTTGTGAAGGTGTTTTGACACAGGTTCAAGCGGGGGAGGGGTGAGCATGTGGGTGGTATGTGTTACAATTGTTTGGCATTGTTCAATAGCCCCACCATCCGCGATGCTCACACTCTGGCATGTACTGTTCGAACCACTGTTGAATACCCGGATCCCGGCCAATTTAAACTGTTTACCAAGGTTAAAACTGCACAAAATCTCTCACATTGCTTTCCTTGATTTTGAGATGTATAATATTCAACCGAATGCTGAAAACAATCTGAGAATTGTAGCAAAGCAGAAAGCTTACACTTACTGCTATGTGATCGTTGACGGTAGAACGGGCGAATACTGTATGCATAGACTAGGTTATGGAGAAAAATGTATCGATGATTCTTTGCAGAACATGAGCTAGGAATGGACACTATTGCGTGAGCGAATGCCAAGGTATCAATTGCATATGACCCCTAAATCCAACCATAAGTTTGAAGAGAGCACCCGTTGCGGGGGATGTAACGTTGAATTCAATGCCAGGGTTACAAAAGTGTGACATCACACACATTGTGTGGCATGGGACAACTTTGTGCGTGCACTGTGTTGTCAATGCAATTTTAATATGAAGTCTAAGGAGACGACTTTAACAGTGTTAGTACATAATTTGTCCTATGACATTGCACTGGTATTGGAAGAGGCGGGGGCCAAGTATGACTTTGAAATTCTAAAATGTGAGGGTAGTAAATTTTACTCGGCTAGATCAGGCAATCTTAGATTGGTGGATAGCAACAACATGATTAGAGGCACCCTTTCCAGTCTCGCATAGAGTCATATAAAACAGAAAGGTTCCCTTGAAATCACTCGTCGGTTGTTATCTAAGTACATACTCTAAGGATTGCCTCGATTTAGTTTCGGATACGGGTAAACAGTACTACCCTTACGATTATGTTACGGGTTTCAATGTCCTGCAAAAGCCTGGCATCCCTTCCAAGGAGTGTTTCAATTCAGAGCTTACGGGGGAAACCCTATCCAGCGAGGGATACGCACACGTGGTCAAGGATTGGAACACTGCAAATTGTGCCAATCTTTTAGATTACACCGTTTTGTATTTGTCAATGGATGTGGGATTATTAGCTGATGTCTATTTAGCCTGGAGGAATACAGCGTTTGCTCAATTCGGACTAGACCCCACCCATTATCCGACTTCTGCCTCTCTCTCACTTGACGCTTTCCTACATTCTTCTAAAATCCGTCTCCCCCTCATTTCTAATGGTGAACTTTATCAATTAATCTGTAAAAATATCCGGGGTGGTTTTTGTAGTTTAGTTCGAAGATGGTCTGTAGCCAATAATCCAGAGTTAAATCCCAGTTTTAAGGTTGGTGATCCTCAATCGATTATATTGTACGTTGATTTTACCAGCTTGTATCCCACGGTTATGAGCAAATACAAAATGCCCTTGGGTGAAATAACTGAACTTCCCCCTGCTCAATTTGAACGGTTTGTCGCTAGTCAAATTACTGCCATTGATTCACAGGATGAATACGGTTATTTCCTACTTCTCGATACCAAACGAGTTAGTAGGGATGTTGCTCTATGGACAGACGATCTCCCTCTCACCATTCATCACATGAATGTAACTCACCAGGATCTATCTTCCTTTAGTAAAAACCTGCTGAATAAGTTCAATGTGAAGCTGCCCAAGAAAAATGTTAAATTGACGGGTATGCATCTACTGATGTATAATCACTTGATCTGACTTCCCTTATTAAACACTGATAAGACTCGGTCTAGAAGCTGATGTATTAAGGAAAGTGTACAAATTCAAACAGGATTTTTATTTGAGGGAATATATCCTGGGGAATGCCGAGAGGCGAGCTGACGAGTCTGTTCTGGACAAGAGGAACACCATCAAAATAATAATGAATGGTTTTTTCGGTGTAACAATTAAAAATTCATTAAATTATTACACTTGAATTGTTGTCACCACCGATGAACCCTCTCTCCTAAGTAACGTGTCCAAACAAGCGTACAAGTCTTTGAAAAAACTCGGCAATGGAAGGTACACTGTGAACCATTGCAAAGAGTCTGTTATAGCTGAATCCCCGATTTACATTGGTTTCAGTATACTAGACATGGCGAAGGACATGATGTATCGCTTCTATTATGACGTTCTTCAAAATCACCTCGATGAAAGACACTGACAGCTTGATCTTCTCCCTTGTGACTGACAACCTCAATCATGAATTGAAGGAGGTTTTCAAACCCTATATGGATTTGAGTAATTTCCCGAAAACTCACGAATTGTATGATGAGTCACGTAAGGGGGAACTCAGATTAGTCAAGGTTGAAACCGGGGGTGAACTCATGAGAGAATTCATCTGTGTCAAACCTTAGGTTTATTAATATCCAACTGAAAATAGCTGTAGTAACACCTTGAAAGGTATACAAAGATGCCGGCAGAAGACCATTCTACATGAACAGTATCGAAAAGTGATCGGGAAGAATGAGATCACTTATACTCGTGTGTGCAGTTTGCAAAGGGTAGGAGGTACAATGTGTCATACGAGCCAGTGAAAGGTGTCTTTATGTCCTTTAGAGGATAAGAGATATTATGTGATACGGTATAAATCGTTGGCGTATGGCCATCCAGACATTGGGGTGGAGGAGAGGGTGGAGGGTGTGGTGGTGGAGGAGGAACTACACCCATCTTCACATCATTTCCCATGAGTGAAAGGGTTTTCAAAACGGCGAAGAGAGCACAGTAAAGTGGGGGATGTAAAATCAACTCTCTCTTCATTGCCATTGGCATCTCTTTTTACCTTGTCAGGAAATGGATTCATCCCATCTTCCTGTGAAACGAGGGCGTTTCACCTTGACTTAGTGGCCAATTTTGTGTTTTTGTTTTGTAGTATAATTAGTTTTATTTTATCTACACACACACACACACACACACATACATGCACACACACACATATATATATAAATATATACATACAAATATATACATGCATATATATAAATATATACATACATATATATATATATATATATATATATATATATATATATATATATATATATATATAATATATATATATATACAGTGGTCCCCCCGTATTTGCGGAGGATGCGTACCAGACTCACCAGCGAATAGTTAGAATCCGCGAATGTTTGGAACCCCTATAAAAACGCTAAAAACAGCCTATTTTGTTAGTTAAAACTTAAGAAAAACCACTAAAAATGTTCATACTTGGTTTTTTTAATAGTTTTATCACAAAAAGTGCATTTTATGATGAAATTGATAACAAAAACCAGGAATTTGTGGATATTTCTCATAGAAAAATACCGCAAATGCGCCAATTTTCCGCGAATAATGCAGGGAAACGTTCTCGAGAGAAATCCGCGAATGTGTGAGTCCGCGAATCCAGAGAACGCAAATACGGGGATCCACTGTATATATATATATATATATATATATATATATATATATATATATATATATATATATATATATATATATATATATATAGTTATTTTGTATTGTACATATTTTATTACATTTGTATTGTAAATATTTTATTATATATATAGTTATTTTGTGCATATATTATGTAAAACCTTGTATGAGTGTCCTATATACTATATATTTCACTATAAAAATTAAACAAATGTTATTGCCATCAACTTTCATTCACTGTAATTGACGTCTATATAAGACGGATGAATAGAATACATGCCCTTAGTATTGAGCGTGCTGACATCATGGCAACAGGTCCCTTCCCCGAGCTGATTTTAAATCATTTTGCCAATCCCGCCCGCATTATAATAGTGGGGTTTAGTAACAGCGGCAAGTCAGTCCTATGTCAAAAGATCATTGAACTTTATGAAGCGCATTTCCATTATATTTCATATTGTGGGGTATCTGAATTTAAAGTCTCCAAAGAAATTTTAAATCCCTTTGATTACACTGAAAAGGGGATGGAGGATAAAAAAAGGTTTGGTATTTATACTCGATGATTGTTTTTTAGAAGCGAGTGATAATAAATTTGTCACTAACGCCTTCACAGCAGGACGTCATTCATCTATTTCAGTTATATTCATAACAGAATATGTTTCATTCTGGAAAGTTTAGTAGAAGTATAAGCCTGAATTGTTCACATTACATACTAATGAAAAATTGTGATTTTAGTCAAATTGAAACTTTAGGTCGACAATTATTCGGTCGTCAAAAAGCGTCAGTATTTTCGGATATATATAAAAAGGCTCTATCGCGTAACCGGTACGGTTATTTGCTAGTAGACTTTGCCCCGTCAACACCTGAACTGTTACATCTTCGAACTAATATTCTGGGTGAAACGGAATAGCAAATAGCTTACCAATATGGATAAAGAACAGTTAAACTTCTTAAAACTTTATATAGGGATGCACAAGGTGTTGGTAGTTTCAGCGGGGTAGACCCTTTATTCAGAGTAGCGAAAAATATGGATAACAAAATTACTCGAGAAAATGTTAAAGAATTCTTACGCCGGCAAAAGTCTTACACACTTCATAAAATCGGAGGAAAAAAATTCCTGAGAAGCAAAATCATATCATCCAAACCTCGAGTGATAGCGAGTACCGAAGGATGGTGTCACTATGCATCGTACTTTAAAGAAGATTATCGAATCTAGAGAATTTTCGGGATTTTCACGTTGGAATAGTGATGAGGGTAGGGAATATTATAACAAACACGTCAGAGAATATCTAGAGGGTAAAAATATAAAATTATATAGCGTTTACTCAAATGAGATAAAATCATCTATAGCTGAAAGAGTAATAACAACTATTAAGAGGAGGATATATAGATTCACGCATAAAATCACCTTAAAATACATTAATGTCTTGCGTGACATTGTTCAGAGTTATAACAATACCCCACATAAAAGTTTGGGAAAGGAACGCACCTCTCAACAAGTTCACACATTAACCGCTAGAGAGGACATTGAACGTCAATTCTCGAGTATGTATAAAATGCTGTTCTCGTTAATCCACCCACCAGTTCAATCTTGAATGTTGGAGACATTGTACGTATAGCGGATGAGCATTAGAACGCAGTTGTTAGAAGGGGATATACTATTCAAAATACTCTGGAAATTTTCAAAATCTGAAAAGTGGATACATCACGAAATCCTGTCATATACTTCTTGGAAGATTTATGCAAAAAAGAAAATGGAGGGTGCGTGGGTA